>NW_007377962.1:5137-51228 GCF_000475195.1 Diaphorina citri | reverse complement strand
CTCCTTTTGTTATGATCTTGAAGTTACCGTTTTGTTCTTAGTTTTTATGGATTTGCTTTCACGCAGATCTTGATCCCGTCCATTTTTTGCTCATCTCTGTTACTACTAGATCAATCGGTTTGTTATCTGTCCTTTGAATTGTATGACCTTGGGCTCTTGACCGTGACTTGTGTGAAAAATCACATGTTTTTAGTGTTTCGCTGTTTGCACGCCCTGTAATCAGTTTTCATCTTACCTATAGTGTACATGCATTTATCTGGACATAGTGAAGTTTGCTGCAATCTTCCAGCCTTTCTTAGTGCGCGGTAAGTCGAAGGTCTTCAACGCGAGTTGTACAGGTTTGCTCTGTTTGATTTGGTGGATGTCATCCCACCAGCTTTATGAGGCTCATCTTCATCGTTTGCTGTCCGCCAGGGAAAGTTTTCTTTGTATGGTTTTCCCCGTGTGTTCTTGTGATGGTTCTTCAATGATTAAATTCACTACGTCAATACCTTCCTCTAATAAGATTTGAGGTCTGGGTTTTTTGCAGTAACATTTAAATATTCAAGTGGTTAGGTTCTTTCTTCTTCACCAAGAATACTCTATGCACTAAATGGTAGTTGTCGATTCAGAGCTCCGCGCAGAGGCTCGGTCTTTGGAAGGCAGTGTTGGGCACTCCTTTTCCTAAGGGTGTTGATTTATGTCCTCTGTCGGCTATAGGTCCGAGTCAATTTGATGATTTCCTTCTTATCTGCGGACCCTAACTTCGCTACTGTTTGCGGAGTCGATTTTTGTGTTGAACCTGTTCTTGCTTGGTTGGATACTCTTTTTTACAGCTTTTTATGACGGAGAAATATGTCATTCACGCCTTTTTTAATTTCAGCCTTGGTGGTTGACAGTTTGTTCGAACAGGAACCTTCAATATCATTGCAATTTTGGAGGTCTTGTGACCCATTTGAAGGCATTTCGTCTGAACTGTGCTTTGCTGTGTTAGCTCTTGTTCTTGGCTCCTTTGTGGTGAGAAATTTGGGCTTTTCTCTTTTTAGGGCTTCTTGCCTCTTCTGAGATAGGTGTGAGGCTTATTCTTCCCTTTTCCACTCTGTTTGTGTTCCTTTTGTGTTTTCAGTTGGGGATCTGGGGGTCCGGGTGCTTTTTGGAAAGTCTTGCGCCTATGCCTGTCCGGTTAAGGCTGCTGTTTACTTGTGAGTGAGCTGCAAGAAACTTTGGTGTTGTTGTGCTACCGTGCAAGTAGTCATTGTTGGGGCGCTGTAGGACATCAACATGTTTGTTGGAACAATTTAGTGGTTTTTATACAACTCCCCATGGTCAGACTTTTGTAGAATGCTAGATTAACAGCTTGTCCTTTTTAATAGTATTTAAAGATCTTGCAGACAATACATCAGGATATCTACAGTCGTCCCCGAAAGACAGGATTAAGAGTCTCGCATCTGTGAGGGGGTGAATACCGGTGTACCTCTGATTTTTACATATGGGGCTATCTGAACTTAGGGTGGGATAAAGCTTCCTCACCCGTGGTCTTACCTGCCCATCAGTTCAATCTTGCAGCCCACAGGCGCAGTGGTCTAAACTTGGGGAGATTGACATGAAGAGATTGCTTAAGTTCAACCTCACTTCTACTTATTCCGTTTTTCCCTTCATTTCACTATGTCGCTGGTACTTATTCCCAAAATGGTTAATGATTTCTTTATCTCCTTCCTAAGACTCGAACTTGTGACGATCACTGTTTCACCCAGTCAGGTTGTGGAATCTAGAATTCAGACAATTTAAGGTGGCCAGAATTGGACGTCAAAGGCAAGGTATGATGACCATCTCATGTGGCAGCCTGTTTTGTTGGTCTCGATATGAGCGCTGTCTCTTGCCTGGTCGAGAGGCGACTAATAGGTGCCGAAGGTTGAGATGCGGTGGTGCTTGGGTAGGTTGCTGTAAGCTCTAGAAAAAGCTGCCTCAATTCATTTACCTTGCCTTCTGACGGGCGAATTCTAGCCGCCTTAAAAGCGAGACTACCCACAAACCCGAGTGGGTGAATACAGCATCGGGCACCACGTCTAGCTGGAAGGACGATAAACCAAATCAGTACCAGCCTGGCACATGAAGTGTAGGCGGACATGGTGACACTGTCCTGGAATACGGAATTGTGTGAGATGATCCACTGTAGCGCCCTCTTCATGTCACTCCCAGTGTCGACGCACTGCGCCTTGGGGGGTGCAAGAATTCAATGATGGCTGCAGGTGTAGGACCCGGGGTGGATGCTATTTCCCACCCTAAGTCAGAAGCTCCCATAGTAATGAGGGTAACTACGGGAGTGATCACCCCCTCACAGCTGGAGAAATCGCGTTCGGGGACGACTTGCACTCCTGGAGTACCCCCTGAAAAACCATGAATTCAGAAAAAAGCGACGAGCGGTTAACGCACCCACCAAAAGCGTACCCTGGAGTTGAAAATACTCAATTCCAACAAACTGTTATGTCCACACCCAACAAGGACTTGCACGGTAGCACAACAACAAAAGCTACAGCAGCCACTCCACAAGCAAGCAGCAGCCTCCAACCGGGACAGGATCAAGATCCTTTCCAAAAGAGCACCCGGACCCCCAGATCTCCAACTGAAAACACAAAAGGAGACACAAACAGAAGTGGAAAAGGGGAAGAATACAGCTCTACACCTATCTCAGAAGATGGCAAGAAGCCTAAAAAGAGAAAGCCAAATTTCTCACCACAAATGGAGCCAAAGGAACAAGAGCTAACACAGCAAAGCACAGTTGACGAAATGCTTCAAATGGTACAAGACGCTGCCAAAATTGCAAGTGCTATGAAGGTTCATGTCGAACAAACTGTCAACACCAAGGCTGAAATTAAAAAAGGCGTGATTGACATATTCTCCGTCATGAAAAAGCTGGTAAAAAAGAGTATCCAACTCAAAGCAGAACAGGTCTCTACACCAAAAACGACTCCGCAAACAGTAGCAGAAGTTGTAGGTCCGCAGATAAGAGAGGAAATCTATCAATTGACTCGTGACCCTATAAGCCGGACAGAGGACAAAATCAACACCCTTATGGAAAAGG
Organism: Diaphorina citri; assembly: GCF_000475195.1. Taxonomy (NCBI): domain Eukaryota; kingdom Metazoa; phylum Arthropoda; class Insecta; order Hemiptera; family Psyllidae; genus Diaphorina; species Diaphorina citri. The sequence continues at coordinate 48,167 of NW_007377962.1, read as the reverse complement.
AGTGGCCTACCACTGCCTTCTCAAAGACGAGCCTCTGCGCTGGAGCTCCTGAATCGACAACTACCATTAGTGCTATAGTAGTCTTTGGTGAAGAAGAAAAACCTAAACTACTTGAAATTATGTTACGCAAAAACCCAGACCTTCAAATCTTATTAGAGGAAGGTATTGACGTAGGTGAATTTAAATTCATTGAGAACATCACAAGAAGCAGCACGGGGAAAACTCATACAAAGAAAACTTTCCTGGCGAAAGCAAACGATGAGATGAGCCTCATAAAGCTGGTGGATGACATTCACAAATCAGAACAGAGCAAACTGTACAAACTCGCAGTTGAAGACTCTTTCGACTTACCGCGCACTAGAAAGGTGCTGGAGATTGCAGCAAACTTCACTGATGTCCAGATTGAAATGCATGTACCTAGAGGTAAGATGAAAACTGATTACAAGGTTGCAAACAGCGAAACCACTAAAAACTTCACCACGAAGTCACGGTCAAAGCCCAAGGTCATACATGTCAAAGTGACAGATAAAAACAAACCGATTGATGCTATAGTAACAGAGATGAAGCAAAAAATTGACGTGGATAAGATCGGCGTGAAAGTCAAATCCATAAAAACTAATGAACAAAACGGTAGCTTCAAGATCATAACAAAAGGAGAAAACGATAACGAGGCCATGGTTGAGCTCGCAAATCAGATACAAAGTAGCCTCGAAGGGGTTACTGCCAAATCTGAATCAGCCTTTGAAAACTCAGTGATCATCAGAAACATAGACACTGTCACAAGTGTACAACAATTAGCTGCTGCTGTTGCTAGTAAATTGGGCAGAGGAGCCTCGGAGTTTGAGGCAAAAATAAATCTTAAGCCTACTCAAAGACGCGACGCGCAGGTTGCGATGATTAGGCTGAACAATGACGACCTTTCAAAACTGGGGAAAAGTTTCAGACTTGGCTGGACAGATTGCGTTGTTGAGAAGATGATAATCCCGAAACGCTGCCTCAACTGCCGTGGATACGGCCACATCGCTAAAAACTGCAAAGAGGAGAAGTTCGACACTGCGGGTAGGTGCAGAAGATGCAACGAATCGGGCCATGACTCTAGAACCTGTACGAAGGAACCCCAATGTCGGGACTGCAATACTAGTGGCCACATATCCGGCACGATGGCTTGTGAAAGGTATAGGAATCTTGTTCGGGAAGCTAAGAAAACTCCTCGCAGGAAAAAGGGGCGACTAAAGCCGAACGAAAGACTGCGAAGACTGGCAATGGATAATGCTAGCGTTATATCATCTGATACTAACCTTAGTCGAAGAATGAGCCTGGATGATGACCAGGTAGATTCAAACTCAGTCACATGACCAGTGTAATCAAAGTCATTCAATGCAACATCGACAGAGGTAGTGCGGCACTGGACCTCCTGCTAGCAACAGCGATGTCTGCTCAAATTGACATCCTGCTAGTTCAAGAGCCGACAAGAAGTCGCGTCACCGGGCCTACATGGCTGATAGACAAACAAAAAGACGCTGCAATCAAAAAACTGAACTCAAACATCAACTTCCACAACATATGGGCTGGAGATGGTTTCGTCATGACCGAACTTGTAAACTTCATACTGTATAGCTGTTATGTCTCTCCAAATATCTCGGTAGATAACTTCATTGAATATCTCCAACACTTGACCATGTCTGTTGCAGAACAAAGGAAGCCGTGCATCATCTGTGGCGATTTCAATAGCAAATCTGTTATGTGGGGTGCACTCAGAACCGACAGGCGCGGGGAGATTCTTACAGAATGGTTGGCTGCGCATGATCTTACAGTTGTCAATACTGGCAACTCACCGACATTCGTTCGGGGTAATAGTGGATCCCACATCGACCTCACAATATGCTCCGAAAACATCGCAAGGAAAATCACGAGCTGGAGGGTGATGGAAGAAGAAACCCTTAGCTATCATCGCTACATTTACTTCGAAATAGTAATGTCCGAGGATCAAATCCCGATCGGCCTAGTCCAAAGACTAAAAGGATGGCATATTGACTCGAAACTTCTCCCGAAGTTTACAGAAACCTTCCGGAAAATGGCAATCACCTGGAAAGAATGCTTCCAAAAGGATCTACAGGCGGACACCTTAACAAGGATCATAACCGAAGCATGTGACGTGACTTTCAAAAGAAGATCAACCAATACCAGACGAAGAAAAGCATACTGGTGGAGCGTTGAAATCGCCGAGTGCTGGAGAACCTGCAACAAAACAAGAAGAAAATTAAAACGAATGAGAAGAAGAAATCCTATTCTAGCTGAAGAAATAAAAAACCAATATACAAACCTGAGAAATAACTTGAAGAAATCCATAGTCGAAGCCAAAGAAGCGAAGTGGAAAGAGCTTATAGACGAGGTAGATAAGGATCCCTGGGGAAAAGCCTACAAAATAGTGACTGGGAAAATTGGATACCGACCTCCACTAAATCTAACCCAGGAGGAAGAGGTCAGGATCGCCAAAGAACTTTTTCCAAGTGATCACATCAGAACGAAACTCACTTATGACATACAAGCGGAAGACATACCGCTCATACATTCTGCTGAAGTCCTAGTGGCTGCTCGTAGAATCAAAGGGAAGAAATCTCCAGGTATTGATAACATTAACCCGGAAATCATCAAAGCAGTGGCGTCCAACTTTCCGGATACTGTTGCGGAAGCTTTCAATTGTGTTCTGTTGACTGGCCAACTACCTGAAATGTGGAAGACATCAAAACTGATCCTGATGGAAAAGAAGACATTAGATCCAAATGCACCAAAGAAATACCGACCATTGTGCCTACTAAACTGTTTGGGAAAGCTCTTTGAATCGGTAATAGTGTATCGGCTTACCAACGAACTTGAGGAAAAGGGCCCTCTGAGCGAGAACCAATACGGCTTTACCAAGGGCAGATCCACCATTGACGCCATTGGAGTAATCAGACGCAAAGTGGACTCGAATATCGGCAAGCACCGATCAAACAGAAAGCTGCAAATGCTAACCACGGTCGACATCCAAAATGCCTTCAACATGGCCTCCTGGAGGCTGATCGTAGAACAACTGGAAGAAAAAGGCATATCCCCATACCTGAGAAGGATAATTGAAAGTTATCTCGAGGACAGGTTTATAGTTGTTGGAAGGAACGAGGAAAGACTGAGATGCACCCGCGGGGTCCCGCAGGGGAGCGTTCTTGGACCGACCCTATGGAACGTTCTGTATGATATCGTCTTAAGAGAATCCCTGCCAGATGGCGTGACGATCATCGGATACGCAGATGACACCGCAATCATTACTGAAGCAAAAACCGTAGAAGATCTGAAATGGATAACAAACATGGCTATTAGTCGCATCACTGAAGCCATTAAAGAGCGTGACCTCACAATAGCGGCACAAAAAACAGAAGCGGTCCTACTCTACGGCGGACGAAAAATAAAATCGGTGACGGTGAAAGTCGAAAATGAAGAAATCCAAACAAAAGAACACCTAAAATATCTCGGAGTCATCATTGAGAGGAACTGCAAAATGGGCCTGCACATCAAAACAGTTGCCCAAAAAGGCGCAAGGGTCGCAAACACCTTATCCAGGATTATGCCCAACACTAGAGGACCGGCGGAAAACCGAAGAAAACTACTCAGATCTGTCGTACTTTCAATTGTACTCTACGCTTCATCAATTTGGCAAGATGCTTTGAAATACAAAATTCACAACAACACCTTGAAAAAATCCTGCAGGACTGCCTGCCTTCGGGTGTGCCGAGGCTACAGGACGATCTCCTACGAGGCCCTGGGAGTCATCTCCTCAATGATGCCCATTGACCTTTTAGTGGAAACCCGTTCGAACAACACGGAAGAAAAACGTGAGGAGTGCCTCGCTACCTGGCAAACAAGGTGGACAGAAACTACCAAGGGCGTATGGACTCGAACGCTAATCCCTGAAATCAAACCATGGATTGGAAGAAAACACGGCCAGCTGACCTTCGAAATCACACAGTTCCTGAGTGGCCACGGAAAGTTTGGATCTTACTTAAAAAGATTCAAAATCATTGCGGATGACGGATGTGCCAGCTGCCAAACGGCTGATACACCAGAGCACACTTTCTTCGAATGTAGAAACTTCACCACGGAAAGAAGAACTCTCGAGGAAGCACTAGGAAGCGCCTTTAGAACAACCAATGCTGTACAACACATGCTAGAATCAGAATCCAAATGGGACTTAGTTGAAAACTATGTTCGAAAAATAATAACCATAAAGAGGGGTCTTGGGAATCAATCCCATTAGTGCCATACTGGCCAGAATCCCCGTTATTTAGTGACTTGATTTGGTCTAAAGTTGCAAGTCACATTGTTGGAGCCCCATAGTGGGTTATCACATGGCTGGGGCCCCCCCAGGGGTCCCCTCCCTCTGGGGAATGCGGAAACCCGCAAACCTGCAGGGGTGGTGTCCCCTGTGGGGGCCTCAGACATGTCAGTTTATTTTGCTTTGTTTTTTCCATCTATCATTTATTTTATTTTAGTTTAATCTATTATTTATACTTGTTATCTCATTTATCCAAATGAAGGTCCATGCCAAATTTGGTGCTTTCCTGACGAAATGCAGCTTTTTTGACGTTGGGCCACCCACTATAACGGAGGTTTTATGGTCCCCAAATCGAATAAGAGAAAGCAAAGGATAGGAGAAAGCCAGCCGTTGCGACAGCTCTAACCTTATCTATTTAGGATAAAGTTCGCCCCGGGCGAAAATGTAACCAGCATCCTAGCACTTACAAAGAAGGCCAGCTAACTGCCTACATCCCAAGCCAACAAGGCTGGGACATTGGGGATTCCAGGACCAGTTCTGTAAAATGTTCCATAAAATCAGCATACGCCATTATACTTTGTGAAAGCGTGTGACTGCATCTTATTTCTTAAATCGGTACTTGTGCAGAAGTCACGTCCGTGGAATATTGCTACCAAAGGAACTGGCATAAACGAGCAGTGACCAGTGTTATTATAGGGTTAGGTTAGATACAAAAAGGAGCTTTTCTTTTCCACGGACGTGACTTCTGCATAATTACCCTTAAATCTAATATCTAACTCAAGGTATAACTAATAATTAGGTAGCTAATGACCATCACATCTTACCTGGTTATGATACTCAATGCCCATGCTCAGCGTATTGATAAGGATGGCCAGGAGAATCCCCTGTTGAAAGTACCGACCACAATAATAGTATTGGCCTACTGCTGGAGTAAAGGGACTTTTCAGTCCTTTGCGAGCAGTATAAATAAGCACTATTATTATTATATAGAATTTCTCTTTTTCCCTCTTTCTTTCTCTCTTTTTCTCTTCTCTATTAGGTTCACAATCCCGTTTGTTCCCCTCTTTTTCTCTTTCTATTTCTCTTTCTCGTCTTTTCTCTCCCTTCCTTCTCTTTCAATATTTTTCTAACTGTCTTTCTCTCCCTCTCTCTCAGTTCTCTTTTTCTTTCTGTTTCCTCTATCCCTTTTAGTTTACTTTTGGTCATTTTCTCTTTCTACTTTTTCACTTCCCCATACCTCTCCATCTCTCTTTTTCCTCTTTCCATCTTCATTATCCCTCTCTATCTAATGAAAATTCAAAATGAAGGGAAGAAAAATAGTGAAAAAAACCCACCCATTATGTTCCTCTCTCCCTCCCTCCTTATCTATTGTGTAGATAACACCCATGTTGAATGTGGCTGAGAGAGATAGAGATTGGAAGGAATGAGAGGGAGAGAGAAGAGAGGAGGGGGGAGACAGTTAGCAAACGGAAAAAGATATCAAAAACATGCTGGAGGGAAGGAAGGAGAGGAAGAGAGACGGAAAGAGATATTGAAACGGAGGGAAAAAGCAAAGAGAGAGAGAGAGAGAAAGCGGGAGATATTATAGGAGTATACGTAAACGAGAGAGAAGGAAAGAGTGCCTTTTTTTTTACGGTCAAATTTGTTCGGGGTTGAAAATTAATTTTTCGTTTCAAAACAATATTTGTACTTGGCGAAATGAGGTTCTAAACCGAGCGCGGGTGACTGGACTATTTATTGAGGGAGATAGAAAGCGGGAGATATTATAGGAGTATACGTAAACGAGAGAGAAGGAAAGAGTGCCTTTTTTTTACGGGTCAAATTTGTTCGGGGTTGAAAATTAATTTTTTCGTTTCAAAACAATATTTGTACTTGGCAAAATGAGGTTCTAAACCGAGCGCGGGTGACTGGACTATTTATTGAGGGAGATAGAGAGCTGAGTTTTGTGTAAGTTTGGTTGTAATTAATTTAATCATTGTTAATTATTGTGTAGTTAATTTTGGTGTTTTATGTTCGTTTTTCTAATTCAAAATTAAAAAAAAATAGTCTGTGTGAAATGTGAATTGCAAGTATTGCAACCCGTATTTATGAGGAAATTAATTCACCAATTTTTCCCAAGTAGGTACAGGTACCTGCATAATCTTTTGTTTAAAAAATTAGTTTTTTTTTTGTTACTAAAATATTTTATGGAAAAGTAATTTATTTAATTTTTTATCTTTCCAATTTAATGACATATGTATTTTTTTTTTTTTTTTTTTTTTTCAAGATCCGTTCTTCTCCTTAAATACTTATGTAATGTAGTCTTCTTCACTAAGTAACATTGAATTGTTTACTTCTAGTCAGTGTGAATGAGAATTGAATGAAAACTCTAGTTAAAATAGGACTCATTCATTTTACTCATAGGTATTATAGTTCAGATGTGAATGTGATTTATGTGATATACCTACAACCTACAAGTGTAATGAACGGATTTCTTTGATAAGGATTTAAGCGTTTCTTTGATATGAGTTGGTTAGAAATAATAATAGGGTGACTTGGGGTAATTTTGAGTCATGTGAACTTTTGAGACAGCAACTTTAATTGTCGCAAAAATGTCATGCTTCTGTAGTCCATAAAGTAATTTGCGATCATTAAAATTGGTGTTTTGAAATAAAATAACACTTGACTCAAAATTGCCCCAACCCACCCTAATGATAAAAAAATCTCAGTCATGTACAATTTTACAGTAATAAAATTACAACATTAGAAAGTTCCTTCTCAGAAAGACCGCTAGGCTATCTATGTCCCTACATTGAAAAGTTGATCACTTTTGAAAGTCCTTTTTTTGCATGCTACCTAACGGTATCTCTAGGAAAATTTCTCAACGTCTTTTTGCATGTTACCTAACCCATCGAGGAAGATCAAAGGATTTTGATGGAATGAAAAAAGCTCTGTGGTTCGACAATAGTTTAGGTAAAGTTAGGTATAGACCCGGTTTTACAATCGTGGAGAATGTTAATTTAAGATCTTTTTTATTAGTACCTATCTATTATAAGCAACAATTATGAAACTTATATCTATCGTTTTGTCTTTCTCTCCCTCCCTCTCTTTTCCTTTCTCTCCCTCCATATATCTCTCTCCCCCTCCTTCCCTCCCTGCATATCTTTCCTTCTCTCTCCATCGCCATTCATCTATCTCTCTTTGTCTCCTTTACAATCGCTACATCCATCTATCTCTCTCCTCTCTCTCTCTCTCCCTCTGTTTCCCTCTCCTCCCATCTCTCTCGGTTATTCCAGCTCCTCTCTTTTTTAATTTATTTATTATTTCATGTATGTCCTCAGGGTTGGGTGTGGGATATTTTTCATTTGTATGCTTCTTCATTTTGTCTCTCTCTCCCCCGTGAACTTTTATCCCCGGGAACTCAAACTCACTCTGTATTGTCTCGTAGTAGCTAGCAATGTACAGTGAGTGAGTGAGTTATAATAAAAGAACTACTCAGTCAATGAGTTACTTAAGCTAGGATTACACTCTTTGGTCAGTGAGCAAATATTTGCTCAAATTTGTTTGGAAAAGTATAGAAAAAATATTTTCTCTCTGTGTTTGCCCAAACAAATATTTGCCTCAAATATTCCAAGTGTAATATAGTCCCAAGTCACCAAGTAGAAAATATAAATTTATTTGTTTCTATTTTTTTATTTATTTACAATATAAACGGTTTCCCTTTACTATCTATTACAAATCAACAACCTAACTATCAAAAACGGAAACATTTAATGGAAGTTCGAATTTTGAATTTTCATGGAAAATGTTTTTGGGTTGAGGATACTTGGACAGCAGATGTGAATAGGTGAATACATTTAATCACCTGTAATGGCTACCTCGTTTAGCCATTACCTACCTACTGACGTGACGTTTAGTCCTGTAGTGACATTCCACTCAATCCAGTCCAGTTAGTGGGTCAGAATCAATAGATCAGTTGCGCTTACTTGGGTGATGTTTCAAAGTCATAGAGCAGGAAAAATGAGGACCAACGATTTTTTTCTTTTTCTTCTACGGCTTCTAGATACCGAGATAAATCGATTTAAAAATTACCGGTAAATCGTGAACTTTGACGTCACGGTATACGCTCCCGTAGGCGATGACGTCATAATTCATGACTCCCGCTTCGTTTGTTTGTGCGCAAGCGTTTCTGTGTAAGTACTGTAGACCCTACCTGTGTAAGTACTGTAGACCCTACCTGTGTAAGTACTGTAGACTCTATCCTGTGTAAGTACTGTAGACCCTACCCTCATTTTACTCATAGGTATTATAGTTCAGATGTGAATGTGATTTATGTGATATACCTACAACCTACAAGTGTAATGAACGGATTTCTTTGATAAGGATTTAAGCGTTTCTTTGATATGAGTTGGTTAGAAATAATAATAGGGTGACTTGGGGTAATTTTGAGTCATGTGACTTTTGAGACAGCAACTTTAAATTTTTCAAAAATGTCATGCTTCTGTAGTCCATAAAGTAATTTGCGATCATTAAAATTGGTGTTTTGAAATAAAATAACACTTGACTCAAAATTAATTTTCGACCCTTTAAAGTTACCTTTTCGGAGTTTTGACCTCAGATTCGGATTTTTCATAACTTTTTACGTAGGAATCGATCTTTTATTAATAATATTTTCCCAATTGCAACTCCTCCATTGGATTTTATCTCGCATAGACTGGAATGTTACTGGAAGCCAGCATAGTTAGCTTGGAAGGTAGAGCGTCTCTCGTATAAGCCCTAGGGCGCGGGTTCGATTCCCACCTAGAGCGGATTTCACCCTAAACAGATAAGTTTCGTTCTCGGAACGACTGACTTTCTCCTATCCTGCCTTATTTCTTCTTACATTTAATTAATGGACACCTGTTGTATTTTCTTTGTGATTATAGAGGACAATCTTCAGCATTTGCAAGACATTCACAATTCTATTCAACAGATGAGGAATATCACGGCCCAGTCCTTATCTCAACAGGTAAGTTTTAATTTTGTTTAATATTTAATTCAGTATTTTTTACTTTTTTATTCATGACTGTACAAGTACCGGTGTATGACAAAACATCTCGAAGTCATTTAAAAAAGATTCTCCAAATCAAAATATTGACAAAACCGGTAAAGAAGCAAGCAGGTCCTTTTTTTCCAGGGTGAATCAAAACGAGGTTCTACAGGCCGAGATCCTGAACAACTCTCTAATTGAGATACAATTTTATTAGATAACATAGAATATAATGGAGAAATTTTCATACCTCATTCACTCTGTCAGCTGAGACTTAAAAGTCCTTTACAAACCTATTCTCGATGTTTACAAAACTCGCCATTCATTCGCATTTGCAGATAAAAAACTTGAGCGAGCAGTACGCGAGACTATGTTCATCGTGTCCATCATTGAGTGAGCAAGGATCAGATCCTGACATTCTATCCAGCTTGAACTCATCTCCCACTCATCACGCTAGGGGAAGCATTACACTCAATACTCCGGATATGCTACTCAAACGTAAGTAGCAGATGCTCGCATGGCAAATGGGAGGGCGCGAGTTCAAACTCAGCCGAGACATTAAATTCTATCCCAACACCGCCGTATGCTCGCATGGCAAATGGGAGGGCGCGAGTTCAAACTCAGCCGAGACATTAAATTCTATCCCATCACCGCCGTGAAACAACGAAAGAACGAAACAGAGTAGAAACATTAGATGCGTGTGGTCTGTGTCGTAGCATGCCCATCTCGTAGTATGCCTCGCAAAAGATGGGCGAGAGAAGAGACACAATACTTCCCAGTTCAGGTGTTGGGTCAACACGAAAACACCAGAAAGAAACCCTTTGAAATATTTGCAATCGAAAAAGGCGAACAAATTTTTGTCGATGGTGGGATACAACACCGCCGTGAAACAACGAAAGAACGAATCAGAGTAGAAACATTAGATGCGTGTGGTCTGTGTCGTAGCATGCCCATCCCGTAGTATGCCTCTCAAGAGATGGGCGAGAGAAGAGACACAATACTTCCCAGTTCAGGTGCTGGGTCAACACGAAAACACCAGAAAGAAACCCTTTGAAATATTTGCAATCGAAAAAGGCGAACAAATTTTTGTCGATGGTGGGATACAAACCCGGGTACTTTTTACATGGTAAGCAAGTACCTTGATGTCCTTGCTGTTGTCTGATTCCAGGTGGTTCAGCGGACTGGCAATCCAGAGTGTTAGATTCTACAGATTTAATGAGGAGGAGGAGCTGGGCTGCTCTGGATGGTTTGGATACTGAAGAAACATCACAGGGTGCTCTCAAAGTAGGGGGACTTTTTACATGGTAAGCAAGTACCTTGATGTCCTTGCTGTTGTCTGCTTCCAGGTGGTTCAGCGGACTGGCAATCCAGAGTGTTGGATTCTACAGATTTAATGAGGAGGAGGAGCTGGGCTGCTCTGGATGGTTTGGATACAGAAGAAACATCACAGGGTGCTCTCAAAGTAGAGAGACATAGGAGGTGAGTAGTGTTTCTTCTAACAAGTAAAACTTATAAGAGGGTGGAACTTGTGATAGAACATTTCTTCTTCGAGAGAGAGAGGCTTGGTATAGGGAACTGTAACTGCGGAGGTCTTATCTTCTCGAAATTAGTGATGTTCGATCTCGAGTAAAAGATCGATCTTTTGAATCGATTCGAATCGGAAGGCTAAAAATCGATCCATCAGATCAATCTCACCTAAAGAATCGATCTCAAGAAAATCTTTCTTCGATCTTTCACGCACTTGTGTTTTGTGACTTTTGTGTGAAAAAGACACAACAGACAAAATCAAATTGCGATTGATTGATTGATTGATTCAATTAGCTTGCGAAAACGAAATGTGAGTTTTGAATATTCGCGCGCTCACAATGCTCATATTAAAAAATGCATTTATCTTCAGATGGGAAATTCTTTTTTTTTTGGCGGGGGATTTTTTTTTATTTATTTTTTTATCCCTCTTAAATAAAAAAAAGATCGAAGTCTCGATCAAATTTCGATTAATCGATCTCGATTCAAGGGCAAAAGATCGATTCAAAAACCGATCGATTTTTGCAAAAAAATCGATCTTCGATTAAATCGGAGATCGATCCCCATCTATACTCGAAATCGAAAACAGAAGGAGGACAGGATAGGAGAAAGCTAACCGTTACGAGAACGAACCTTATGTGTTTAGGATAAAGTTCTCCCGGGAATCGAACCTAGGTAGGCTGGTATTTTAGACTTGATAAAAATACTTATTACATTATTTCCTTGATAAAGTCAACAATGGAGCAGTTGCAGTTGGGTAAAAATTATGAGTAAAAGGTCGATTCCTACGTAAAAAGTTGTGAAAAATCCAAATCTGAAGTCAAATAGAATATACCTTGTTTATATTGCCAGAACTGAAAAATTTCTTGTTTATTTTTTTTTTAAGCATTTCCTTTAGCTGGGGTATAGTTGATGGTAATTATTGTTTGGTTTGTTTATCCATCTCCTTTAGTCTAGGCTCTACGATATTGCTGCTATTGTAATTGTTCGTTTATTCATTTCCTTTAGTCTGGGATCTAGTCGATGGTAATGGAGCAGTTGCAGTTGGGTAAAAAATATGAATAAAAGGTCGATTCCTACGTAAAAAGTTGTGAAAAATCCAAATCTGAAGTCAAAACTCCGAAAAAGTAACTTTAAAAGGTCGAACAATTTTTAACCGCTGTGCCAATTAAAAAGTTCAAAGAGTTGTGACGTCAGACTTAATGTCAAAATGCGCAGAAACGCTTGCGCACAAACAAACGAAGCGGGAGTCACATTTGTTTTTACAGAGCAAACATGAGCAAATAGCTGGCACTGGCAAAACACTTTTAAGGTTATTACACTATTTTCTATACTTTTCCAAACAAATTTGAGCGAATATTTGCTCACTAAGCAAAGAGTGTAATCCTAGCTTTTTAAAAATTAAAAAGAATAGAATAGAATAGAATAGAATATACCTTGTTTATACTACCAGCATAGGACTACCAGCAAAAGAAAACAAAGAATTTTAAAACAAGCAAGTATTTTCTTGCTGCAAGAACTGCAAATAGTGTAATATAGTGGGAAACTTTTATTTTTGATGTGAGCAAATTTTCATTTTTCTCTATTTGAGCAAACATTTTCAAACGCAATATTTGCCTAAAAATGCCTCAAATCTAATACCCCTGCAAACAAATATTTATATTTCTGGTGCAAATATTTGCTCACTGAGCAAACAGTGTAATCCTAGCTTTTATCAGATCCTCACTCCCTATCCCTACACCTATAGGGAGTTGAAGAGTGAGTTACAAGTTTTAGGATCTGACTCATTGACTGAGTAGTCCACTGAAAAGAGCAGTTCTGAACTCACATTTTATGACCTTTCCAAAAAAGCCTTCTATGACCTTTTCACGAAATGCCTTTTGTAAAAGGCATTTAAAATCGTACTGTCGAGTACAGCGAGGGTACATTCTAGCATAGGAAGCGGAAGTTTACGGGTTCGAGACCCTTTTTTTACGCACACATCAACACTTGAATAGGTAAGACCTATCAAGCAATGATGATTTTACTAACACACATATACACAGACAGCAACAAACATACCAAAAATAATAGGTAATTAGATTATTTAGATATAGACCTAGTACAGTTAATAATTTAAATTAGATAAAGACCTAGTTGGTAGCGCATCTGTCTTGTAAGCGCTAGGCCGCGGATTCGATTCCCGCCCGGGGCGGATTTTATCCTGATGGGATAATGTTCGTTCTCGGAACGGCTGGCTTTCTCCTATCCTGTCTTCCTTCTCTCTCCGATTTCGGGACGATAAGACCATAGCGTTTACAGTTCCCTCTGTCAAACTCTTAAAAAAAAACCTACTTCCCAAGTACCTATACGTAACATTATCTCACAACTATTAAGTGGATATTATTACAACTTATTATCGCACTTTTAAAAGTTAGTTAGCTTAGTTGGTAGTGCGTCTGCCTTGTAAGCGCTAGGCCGCGGGTTCGATTCCCGCCCGGGGCGGATTTTATCCTGATGGGATAATGTTCGTTCTCGGAACGGCTGGCTTTCTCCTATCCTGTCTTCCTTCTCTCTTCGATTTCGGGACGATAAGACCTTAGCAGTTACAGTTCCCTCTGTCAAACCTCTCTCTCTCAAAAAAAAAAAAAAAAAGAAAAAAAAAAGACCTAGTTGGGTACATCTACATATAGGTACACTTGGGTCGTAAGTCGTGATGTGTGAAAATGACGTACTGTATCTAACACAAGGTATGACGTGTACCCATATGATAAGCATTATCTTGTGACCGGCACACCTTACAGACGAGGTACTTACTATTTAATTATAGAGATGACTACCTATCTCATTCTGGCAGTATAAACAGGGTATATTCTATTCTATTCTATTCTATTCTATTCTACCTATGTCTAACTAGTGAGACTGGGCTATTCTATGACTTATTAAATTATCGTGCAGATCACTGAATAACTATTATTATGTACATATTATACTCGTATAGCTTCAAAAATGGTGAAGAGGCCCTCAGCTTCACCGCTTATAACAGTTATAAGCTTATAAGTTATACCTAACTAATGAAATTACATTACACTTTACCGTAAATAACTAATAAAAATTATTTTTCACCATAAATGACAGACGGTGTTTCACCACAAATAACTAACTGTGCTTTACCGCAAATCTCTAACGGAGCTTTTATGTTCCAACTTTGGTGTAGTGGTTAGCACGGTGGACTTTGAATCTGGAGGTTGGTGGTTCGAGTCCAAGTCAAGTCATGAAATATAGCGTAGTGTATTAAGCGAGGAACACCATCTGTGACAAGCATTTATGCTTAACGCAATTAAAAATTCCCTTTTCCTTTTAACAAAGGGAACTACACTACAGATAGGTAATGTTGCTTCACCACAAATAAGTAACAGAGTTTCACCGCAAATTACTAATGTAGTTTTGTGTGTTTATGTTTCAGGGTCGGAGGATAGTGAGGAGGACCTAGTGACGGACTACTCCACCCCTCCCACCATCATGTCTCATCAGCCCTCCCTCCCCCTCTACCCATCCACCCCTTATCCTACCCATGGGGGCCCCCTGGTGCCCATCATAAGTGTCACCCCGCACTCCCCAGCCGGCAAACAGCAATATCCTGTGCTTGGTAAGTATCTGGGTTTGAATCTTCGAAGAGACAAAAAAATTGTGTCTATGAAAGCGGTAAAATGCCGCCAACCGTTGCACCGACCTTAACCAAAAGTTTCGTGTCGCATCCTTGTCACATTTGACATCTACATACAAAATTTCAACTCTCTAGCTCTTACCGTTCTCGAGATATTTTGTTTACAGACACACACACGGACCAATGGCTGAAACTTTGGATTTAGGCTCTAGGGACCTCAAAACGTGTTTTGGCACAAAAATTTGACCATCGAAAATTTGACCCGATTACATTACTTTCCTTCCTATAGGATAAGGAAAGTAAAAAGACGAGAAACTCCCGAAAATTTTGACCCGATTACATTACTTTCCTTCCTATAGGATAAGGAAAGTAAAAAGTACCATAATAAAATACAGCTTAGGCTGGGCCCTACTCCACTACTGAGGTTAGGGTTTGGGGTGGGTTCACAAAGTTAAAGCGGTCAAAATACCGCCAACCGCAGCACCTATCTAAACCAAACGTTTTGAGTTGCATCTTTGTCATATTTGTTAACTACATACCAAATTTCAAGTCTCTAGCTCATACCTTATAGCCTTATACCGTTCTCGATATATTGTTAAATTACACCGAAAACCGCTAAAAAGCGGTAAAATGCCGCCAACCGTCGCACCGATCTTAACCAAAAGTTTCGTGTCGCATCCTTGTCACATTTGACATCTACATATCAAATTTCAAGTCTCTAGCACTCTAGCTCTTACCGTTCTCGAGATATTTTGTTTAGACAGACAGACACACAGACTCACACACGGACCAATGGCTGAAACTTTGGATTTAGGCTCTAGGGACCTCAAAACGTGTTTTGGCACTAAAAACTGACCATCGAAAATTTGACCCGATTACATTACTTTCCTTCCTATAGGATAAGGAAAGTAAAAAGCTACAGATGTGAATTTTGTACTTACCTATGTTTAACTTCCAGGGGATCTTCTTCTTCATACCATAATAAAATACAGCTTAGGCTGGGCCCTACTCCACTACTGAGGTTAGGGTTTGGGGTGGGTTCACAAAGTAATTTTACTCATAGGTATTATAGTTCAGATGTGAATGTGATTTATGTGATATACCTACAAGTATAATGAACGGATTTCTTTGATAAGGATTTAAGCGTTTCTTTGATAAGAGTTGGTTAGAAATAATAATAGGGGGACTTGGGGTAATTTTG
This sequence comes from Diaphorina citri, assembly GCF_000475195.1. Lineage (NCBI taxonomy): Eukaryota > Metazoa > Arthropoda > Insecta > Hemiptera > Psyllidae > Diaphorina > Diaphorina citri. The sequence continues at coordinate 32,479 of NW_007377962.1, read as the reverse complement.
AGTCATGTGAACTTTTGAGACAGCAACTTTAATTGTCTCAAAAATGTCATGCTTCTGTAGTCCATAAAGTAATTTGCGATCATTAAAATTGGTGTTTTGAAATAAAATAACACTTGACTCAAAATTGCCCCAACCCACCCTAATGATAAAAAAATCTCAGTCATGTACAATTTTACAGTAATAAAATTACAACATTAGAAAGTTCCTTCTCAGAAAGACCGCTAGGCTATCTATGTCCCTACATTGAAAAGTTGATCACTTTTGAAAGTCCTTTTTTGCATGCTACCTAACGGTATCTCTAGGAAAATTTCTCAACGTCTTTTTGCATGTTACCTAACCCATCGAGGAAGATCAAAGGATGCATGCTACCTAACGGTATCTCTAGGAAAATTTCTCAACGTCTTTTTGCATGTTACCTAACCCATCGAGGAAGATCAAAGGATTTTGATGGAATGAAAAAAGCTCTGTGGTTCGACAATAGTTTAGGTAAAGTTAGGTATAGACCCGGTTTTACAATCGTGGAGAATGTTAATTTAAAATCCTTTTTATTAGTAAGTATCTGTTATAAGCAACAATTATGAACTTATATCTATCGTTTTGTCTTTTTCTCCCTCCCTATATCTCTCTCTCCCCCTCCTTCCCTCCCTGCATATCTTTCCTTCTCTCTCCATCGCCATTCATCTATCTCTCTTTGTCTCCTTTACAATCGCGATCTTTTTTATTAGTACCTATCTATTATAAGCAACAATTATGAAACTTATATCTATCGTTTTGTCTTTCTCTCCCTCCCTCTCTTTTCCTTTCTCTCCCTCCATATATCTCTCTCCCCCTCCTTCCCTCCCTGCATATCTTTCCTTCTCTCTCCATCGCCATTCATCTATCTCTCTTTGTCTCCTTTACAATCGCTACATCCATCTATCTCTCTCCTCTCTCTCTCTCTCCCTCTGTTTCCCTCTCCTCCCATCTCTCTCGGTTATTCCAGCTCCTCTCTTTTTTAATTTATTTATTATTTCATGTATGTCCTCAGGGTTGGGTGTGGGATATTTTTCATTTGTATGCTTCTTCATTTTGTCTCTCTCTCCCCCGTGAACTTTTATCCCCGGGAACTCAAACTCACTCTGTATTGTCTCGTAGTAGCTAGCAATGTACAGTGAGTGAGTGAGTTATAATAAAAGAACTACTCAGTCAATGAGTTACTTAAGCTAGGATTACACTCTTTGGTCAGTGAGCAAATATTTGCTCAAATTTGTTTGGAAAAGTATAGAAAAAATATTTTCTCTCTGTGTTTGCCCAAACAAATATTTGCCTCAAATATTCCAAGTGTAATATAGTCCCAAGTCACCAAGTAGAAAATATAAATTTATTTGTTTCTATTTTTCTGCATTTGTTTTTCTCTGCCACCCAACCTATTCTACCCTAGTTAGTTACCTACCCTACCTATCCTAGTCAGTTACCTACCCTATCTTGACCTCCAGGTTCTATTGTGCTTATACAGGCGGGATGATTGTGTTTTCCAATATTAATCCCATGTACAGTCAAAGCGGGATATAAGCCAGCCTAGTTAGCTGAGACTCTACTCCAAATAATAGAAAGTAAATACTAGCTCTCAAGTAGCACTGAAGCATCAGCTCGAGACATCTGATCCTGGCAAAAATTTACTTCACTCTGACTTGAGAGCGAGGGATTTGGGTTCATAAGTACGGTCGTTAGAGGATAGCACGTCTGTCTTGTAAGTCGCGGGTTTGATTCCCGTCCGGGGCGAATTTTATCCTATACAACTTGAGTTCTTATCCAGGTTTGACTGTAATAATCTCATATATTTCTTATCCAGGTTTGACTGTATTAATCTCATATATCGGGAATGCCTGTTATCGTTTCCTGCATACACATACACATTATCCTATCTTTCCTATTAACTTCACCTATATTACCTACCCTATCCTATTCTATTCTTACCACCTATACCTATAGATCAGCGATTCTCAACCGGGAGTACGCGTACCCCTGGGGGTACGTGAGAGACTCTCTGGGGGTACGCGAAAAGAATTTGCGTAATGGCGGACAAAAGCAAAAGCAAATTTTGACGGCTTATCAATGGAGTTTAGAGTCCAAAAAGGTATTGAATTTTGACCTCAAGTGTACACGGTACTCATTATTAGGGTGGCGGGGGTTCGTGAGATCAAACCCGGGTACCCAAGGGGTGCGCGGGAGAACAAAGGTTGAGAACCGCTGCTGTAGATTACCTATCCATTATAATTAATTTTCCGTGTATTTTCCTCTTAACTCAATACAGTACGGGCGGGCTTAAGCGGCAACTATACTTAATACTTACCTACCTACAGTACTTACCTACCTACAGTACCTACCTACCTACAGTACTTACCTACCTACAGTACTTACCTACCTACTGCACTTACCTACCTACAGTACTTACCTACCTACAGTACCTACCTACCTACAGTATTTACCTACCTACAGTACTTACCTACCTACAGTACTTACCTACCTACAGTACTTACCTACCTACAGTACTTACCTACCTACAATACTTACCTACTTACAGTACTTACCTACCTACAGTACTTACGAGTATGAAAAACTTCAGTAATTTCTACCATACAAAACTTTAGGCTGATTACAGAACGATAAGACGGTCTTATCGTCCCGAACTCAATGAGAGAATGAGGACAGAATAAAAGCTCAGCCGTTCCGAGAACGAACATTATAAGTGCTTAGAATAAAGTTCGGCCCGGGCAGGAATCGAACTCGCCACCTACCGCTTTACAGACGCGCTACTTTCCAAGCTAACTAGACTGGCTTTGAAGGGTCTGGTTTCAGATTTTTTATACATTTGAAAAAAAGAAGAAGGAGGAGGAGAAAGAGGAAAGAAAAAGAAGGAGAGAAAAAGCTTCACCACAATTTTATTTTAAATGGAGGAGTTGCAAATGGGTAAAAATTATAAATAAATGGTCGATTCCTATGTAAAAAGTTGGGAAAAATCCAAATCTGAGGTCACTTACTATTTAATTATAGAGATGACTACCTATCTCATTCTGGCAGTATAAACAGGGTATATTCTATTCTATTCTATTCTATTCTATTCTACCTATGTCTAACTAGTGAGACTGGGCTATTCTATGACTTATTAAATTATCGTGCAGATCACTGAATAACTATTATTATGTACATATTATACTCGTATAGCTTCAAAAATGGTGAAGAGGCCCTCAGCTTCACCGCTTATAACAGTTATAAGCTTATAAGTTATACCTAACTAATGAAATTACATTACACTTTACCGTAAATAACTAATAAAAATTATTTTTCACCATAAATGACAGACGGTGTTTCACCACAAATAACTAACTGTGCTTTACCGCAAATCTCTAACGGAGCTTTTATGTTCCAACTTTGGTGTAGTGGTTAGCACGGTGGACTTTGAATCTGGAGGTTGGTGGTTCGAGTCCAAGTCAAGTCATAAAATTTAGCGTAGTGTATTAAGCGGGGAACAACATTTGTGACAACCTATGCTTAACACAATTAAATGACCAAGAGGCAGAGCGGACCATGTCCAAAAAGCGTTGTGAAATAAATGGAGTTAAGATTAGAACTAGACAAATTTTAAATAGAGATAGCCATTTTGTTTTTGCTCTCATTTCAATACAACACTAAAGTGAAATTAGCAACCAATAGATAGATCTTTTTGAGTATCCAACCAAAATATAACGGTATGAAATAATGTTAATATACAGGATGACTAATATGAACCTAAGCAATAATTGAATCCTCCATTCACAGTGTCAGTCTAAGCAGTATGGAGTCAGACATGGATTATCTACTAGGGGATAGTACGGCTAATCTCCTATCCAGTGCGGAAGAACCTACAGGTGTCTCTCTGATGAGGAAACTGAGTGCCGGTAGTACTCTGGTGTCACCCCGCCGAACTACGAGACTGGGAGGAAACTCTTCTACACATTCTCTCAACGAGGCAGATCTGCAGGTGAGAAAGAAGATTTTATCTTAATTTTTTCCCCACTCCAAGAGCAACCTACGTGGCCGAGTGGGTATCACACTAGGCTTGCACGCAGGAGGTCCGGGTTCGATTCCCGGCGGGACCGAGGTTTTTTCGGCTTTGTGCTTGGAGTTCGGGGTGCACTCAGCCTCGTAAGGACAATTGAGTAGGCTCCTTGATTCGAGTAGCGACCAGTGGCGACATTACCAGAGTAAAAAGATAATTGAAATGTGGAAATTGATTGCAAAGGAGGCACTTAGTAATGTTGTGATATCCACGAAAGTTGTGAAAAAGCTCCGCTTTACCACAAAGAATTGGAGATTTTGATTTTTATTAGATTTTTTCTTCCAAGATGAGTTAGTGTTTCGTCGTCGTTTTTATATCGTAGCAATGAAACAACTGCTACATTAGACCCATGAGTTCTGTGTCGTAGCATGCCCATCCCGTAGTACTTGTTCCTTTCTTACACAAAAAGCCCACTCTGATGCTTAGGTTTAGGGGTAGACAGCCCTAAAACTCAGGTTGACCATTTACGAAAATGTCTATTCTTGTCACCGGATGGGCGAAAAGAGACACAATACTTCTGATTTAGGTGCTGGGTCATATTTAACTGTTATACATCATTTTCACTGATGTGTATTTTTTATTTTAACTGTTATATTATGTTTCCTTCTCCACACAGAGTGATTTCAACAAGGTTCTGGCCAAGAGAGAGGCAGAATCTCGTCTCCTATCCACCATTAAGCTCCCCCTCCAGAAGTCAATCTCCACCCCCTCCATACTGGGACCACGTGACCTTAGTGGAGGGGAAGTGAGTGTAGCAGACTCCACCACACTGCAGACCCTACCTGTGTAAGTACCTACTGTAGACCCTGTAATAGTGTAGACCTTGCCTGTGTAAGTACCGTAGACCCCCTATGTGTGTAAGTACTTGCCTGTTTAATAGTGTAGACCCTGCCTGTGTAAGTACTGTAGACTCTGTAATAGTGTAGACCCTACTCTGTGTAAGTACCGTAGACCCCCTATGTGTGTAAGTACTGTAGACTCTACCCTGTGTAATTACTGTAGACCCTGTAATAGTGTAGACCTTGCCTGTGTAAGTACTGTAGACACTACTTGTGTAATAGTGTAGACCCTACCTGTGTAAGTACTGTAGACCCTACTTGTGTAATAGTGTAGACCCTACCTGTGTAAGTACTGAAATATTCCTCAACCACATCAGTTAAAGAGTTAAAATTAAGTAAATAACATTTCCTCTTATTTCCAGGTGGCCGCAGCCAAAATCCACAGCAATAATCTTCCTCAACCACATCAGTTAAAGAGTTAAAATTAAGTAAATAACATTTCGTCTTATTTCCAGGTGGCCGCAGCCAAAATCCACAGCAAGAAGTCCTCCAGTTCAATCTCCTCTCAGTCTCAACTTTCATCCAGCAAGTGAGTAGCGCTACTCAGTTTATTACACGTTTTCATATGCAGTCTGTTTCTGTGTTGCATTTCTCAATGTCTGTTGTGCTTACTAAGCTACACACATATGATACTTGTCATGTTTTCATAATTATATTTGGTGTAAGCTCCAGCTCCATATGATATGTATGTGTTGTCATGTTTTTAACATTTTTGATGCAAGCTTCATACAAGAAATGCCATGTATATGTTGTTATGTTTTACTCAATTGCATATGTTAGGCACAATCGACGGAGTCACTTAAGCGGTGAAAGAATGACTACTACACGTGTGCTAAATGCTAATTACAAAATGCACAATCCCCGAAATTCGGCAATTGGATCCCAAATACATAGCCTGCGGTTTGGTACTATATGAATAATAAAAAACCTGAAATCTTTCTAAACTAGGTAATATGGACTGTCTGACAGAGATTTCTTGTATAACTACTAAAGATGTTTTACCCTCCATTCGATGATATGTTGAACAAGCTAGAAGTTCTTAATATGAAATGTATTTTATAAGTTCATAGAATAGAACTGTATAACACATTGCCCAAAGTATTAACATGTAAAGAAAATGAAGAAATAGTTGTGAAAAACCTCAACTGTTTTTCATTTCCATTGCAAAGTATGGGGAATTGGGAGCATTTTACAAAAACTTTCGTATCTTAATGAATTATTGTCTATCCAAAATGGGCTCAAGCAGGGTTAGACCCTTGTATCATAGCTTTGAATTTTCTTCTCATGTTAATATCGCGGGCGTGTGAGTGTTTAGCCCACATTTATGTTTAAGTTTATTTTATCCATTGAATTTTATCATGTTTGCTGCATCACATTTTAGCCCATCATAATAATTGTTCTATTTCAAGACAATATTTCCAAATATCTCTGCTTGGTTAATGTTTATCCATTGCATTTCAGCACTCATTTCATTTTTTTTACTTTCTTTTGACCGTCTTACCTTTGTATGGAGGGAGGGTACCCGATTTTTTTTTTTGTTAGTTTTTTTTTTTCGTCTTGGTCGTTGTTGTTGGCTTTTGAACGTTGGATTTTCTGTTGCCTGCTTGCACTCAGCCGGATAACTCGTACAATATCCTGTCTCTCCCCCTGGCGTAGAGTCGCTACCAAGTTGGGCGTCAAGTAAGTGTGGACACGCCCTTCCCTCTCTCTTTTATTCTTCTTTCCCCTCCCCTCTCTTTGATTCTTCTCTTCCCTCTCTTTAAATGATAAATATACAAATAAATGGCTTCAAAGTCCTGAATTGAATCAAATAAATAGTCAGCCTTTCGTTTCGTGTTCCATCTTCGTACCTCTTTCAATTTCTCCTTCTCCTCCCTTATTCTTTTCCCCTGTCCTCTTGTCTGATTATCCTTCTGTTTTGTGTGATTATAATTATTTATCTCTTTATTGTTCCATTTATGTTTTTCATTTATCTTTCTGATAGAAGATTTTGAGTTATCTCTCTGATAGAAGTTTTTCAGTTACCTTTCTATTCTAATTGAGTTTCAATTTTCTATCCTGTCTTCCTTCTCTCTTCGATTTCGGGGCGATAAGACCTAGCAGTTACAGTTCCCTCTGTCAAACCTCTTAAAAAAAAAAAAAAATTAAACCATGAAATTCGAGTACTCAAGTGCAATATTTTGCCGATGGTGGGAATCGAACCCGGGACTAGAGGTTGTGATGTGAAATCCGCAGTCCTGACATTAGAAAGATGAGAGTAGTAGGACACCGGTAGAAGAGAACACGATCGCAAGAGACACGAGGACCGAAGAGACTCGAAGACTGCCGAATTAACTAAATTAAGTTTTTATTTGGGACTCGGTCCGAGTGTTTGGAGTATTTAACTGGTTCAGTCAGTTAGTCTTTGTCTGAGATTCAAGTCTTTCAATCAGTTTTTATTTTTACACATCTCTACCCGAGACGTTCTGCTTGGCAAGCTTTTTTATTTGGGACTTGGTCTGAGTGTTTGGAGTATTTAACTGGTCCAGTCAGTTAGTCTTTGTCTGAGATTCAAGTCTTTCAATCAGTTTTTATTTTTACACATCTCTACCCGAGACGTTCTGCTTGGCAAGCGAGGGCGTTGCCACTGGGATCACTGTGCTCACTTGTGTACTGAGTCTTTGGGAAACTCAAAAGGACAGTCTTTCAAATAGGTGGTACATTTTTCTCTAATTAATTTAATTCTAATTCCTCTTTAATTAATTTAGTTTTAATTTATTTCCCACAGGATATTCTGATAGAAGTGAACGCTCAGGTGGCAGAGAAGGAGAAGGAGGATAGGAAGCTAGAAATGTACAATAGAATAGAAGCTAAATCTTCCACTGAATATCGAGGAGTCAAGTTCAAGAAGTCGGACATTTTGAATTTCAATAGGAAACTCAGGTGAGATTCTCTTCACTTTTTCTTTTTCAGTTCTAAAAATTACAACTTCTTCAATTTACGATTTTTCTCGTTTTTTGAGGTCTTAATCTTGGTTGAGATTACTTACTTTATTTTCTATGTCCGCAAGACAGACATGATACATACCTGTATCACAGCTCACAGTGTTGGAATGATTGAGGGTTTTAAACCTTTTGGGTGCTCAGAAAGAACATCTGGGCTACTTTCAAGTCCCAAGTCATTTAAGTCATAGCCTTCTGAAAACGAGATACCACGTCAAGTCATTTCACTATCTTATTAAGTCATAATATTTACAGGTAATTTTGAAAGTGAAAATGTTGTGTTATGTGTAGATCAAAATTTTTCCTGTCAGTAGGTACTCAAGTCTTATTTATTTTCTTTCCAACTCGCAGGTTCGAAGGGTCGGCCTCCCTCATGCAAGGCACGCGCAAGTCTCAAGAAGTTCTAGTCATAGTATTATCCGACATTTTGTTTTTCCTACAAGAGGTGTCGCAGCACAAGTATTCATTACAGGAATCTAGTAATACAGTCAAGTATACGTTCTTTACCCCAGACAATAAGGTAAGAAACAAACTAGAAATACAACTATTAAACTCTCCAAAAATAAACTATCTAAACCCTAAGGTAAACCCTGCACATCTTATAATATGCATCTCGAAACCCAGCATAGGGCCAAAAATTTTCGACCTACTTGTGTAAGTACTGTAGACCCTACTTGTGTAAGTACTGTAGACCCTACTTGTGTAATAGTGTAGACCCTACCTGTGTAAGTACTGTAGACCCTACCTGTGTAAGTACTGTAGACTCTATCCTGTGTAAGTACTGTAGACCCTACCTGTGTAAGTACTGTAGACCCTACCTGTGTAAGTACTGTAGACCCTACCTGTGTAAGTACTGTAGACCCTACCTGTGTAAGTACTGTAGACCCTACCTGTGTAAGTACTGTAGACCCCCTATGTGTGTAAGTACTTGCCTGTGTAATAGTGTAGACCCTACCTGTGTAAGTACTGTAGACCCTACCTGTGTAAGTACTGCAGACCCTACCTGTGTAAGTACTGTAGACCCTACCTGTGTAAGTACTGTAGACCCTACCTGTGTAAGTACTGTAGACCCTACCTGTGTAAGTACTGCAGACCCTACCTGTGTAAGTACTGTAGACCCTACCTGTGTAAGTACTGCAGACCCTACCTGTGTAAGTACTGTAGACCCTACCTGTGTAAGTACTGCAGACCCTACCTGTGTAAGTACTGTAGACCCTACCTGTGTAAGTACTGCAGACCCTACCTGTGTAAGTACTGTAGACCCTACCTGTGTAAGTACTGCAGACCCTACCTGTGTAAGTACTGTAGACCCTACCTGTGTAAGTACTGCAGACCCTACCTGTGTAAGTACTGTAGACCCTACCTGTGTAAGTACTGCAGACCCTACCTGTGTAAGTACTGTAGACCCTACCTGTGTAAGTACTGCAGACCCTACCTGTGTAAGTACTGTAGACCCTACCTGTGTAAGTACTGCAGACCCTACCTGTGTAAGTACTGTAGACCCTACCTGTGTAAGTACTGCAGACCCTACCTGTGTAATTACTGTGGACCCTGTAATAGTGTAGACCTTGCCTGTGTAAGTACTGTAGACCCTACCTGTGTAAGTACTGTGGACCCTACCTGTGTAAGTACTGTAGACCCTACCTGTGTAAGTACTGTAGACCCTACCTGTGTAAGTACTGTGGACCCTGTAATAGTGTAGACCTTGCCTGTGTAAGTACTGTAGACCCTACCTGTGTAAGTACTGTAGACCCTACCTGTGTAATTACTGTAGACCCTGTAATAGTGTAGACCTTGCCTGTGTAAGTACTGTAGACCCTACCTGTGTAATTACTGTAGACCCTGTAATAGTGTAGACCTTGCCTGTGTAAGTACCGTAGACCCCCTATGTGTGTAAGTACTTGCCTGTGTAATAGTGTAGACTGTAGACCCTACCTGTGTGTAAGTACTGTAGACCCTACTTGTGTAATAGTGTAGACCCTACGCTGTGTAAGTGCACGCTATAGACCTCTCTTGTGTAATTACTCTGTGTAAAAAAAAAAAAAAAAAATGGAATTGAAAAATTTAAATTAGGTACCGATTCACAAAGTTTCCTCATAGTTTTGCAGCGTTCATCAATCATGAATGTCAACTTCACATCGTAAAGACACAAGATACTTTGACACTTAAACAAAATTAACATGAATCCTAACGACCTAGATAAATCGAGCATAAGATGTGAATGTTAGTGTCAAGTGTCGTGACATTCACAATATTCACATCTAGGAGGGAAAGTTTGACACTATCCCAAGTGAAAGATGCCATTTGGGTGAAAACATCGAATGGAAGTTCGAATTTTGAATTTTCATGGAAAATGTTTTTGGGTTGAGAATACTTGGACGGCAGATGTGAACAGGTGAATACATTTAATCACCTGTAATGGCTACCTCGTTCAGCCATTACCTACCTACTGACGTGACGTTTAGTGCTGTAGTGACATTCCACTCAATCTAGTCCAGTTAGTGGGTCAGAATCAATTGGATTTTATCTCGCACAGACTGGAATGTTACTGGAAGCCAGCATAGTTAGCTTGGAAGGTAGAGCTAGCGTCTCTCGTATTGTGTTGTAAGCCATAGGTCGCGGGTTCGATTCCCACCCAGAGCGGATTTTACACTAAACAGATAAGTTTCGTTCTCGGAACGGCTGGCTTTCTCCTATCCTGTCTTCTTTCTTCTTACATTTAATTAATGGACACCTGTTGTATTTTCTTTTGTGATTATAGAGGACAATCTTCAGCATTTGCAAGACATTCACAATTCTATTCAACAGATGAGGAATATCACGGCCCAGTCCTTATGCTAATTATCGTCATTATAGTATCAATTTTCAAATAATACTAAGGCGTACAATGCAGGTAATATGGACAACGATACTGTCGTAACTTTCTAACGCTATAAATGCAAAATCATGTCCCCATTACTTTATGTATTGACAAATTGAGATGCATGCAGTAATTGTGTGTTTTTGAACAAATATTTAAATCCGAAATAATTTATTGGGTGTCCAGATACTTTCGCCTCTTTCTGATTAGGAGCTTTAGTAGCTGAGTAGAAACAGCCCCTGTTAAATTACGTGAACTATGTATAAGACTATTAAGTATTAAAGGTTGTTATGCATTTTACATCTCACTTCACACACACTATTGCACTCTTGCACCCACATAGCTTTCATATTTCCTCACATTATTTTATTTTATGAAACCCAATTGCAGTAGATATTGAATATGTTTATACTTATAGTTTGAGACTTGTAAATTACGTGAACTATGTATAAGACTATTAAGTATTAAAGGTTGTTATGCATTTTACATCTCACTTCACACACACTTGCACTCTTGCACCCACACAGCTTTCATATTTCCTCACATTATTTTATTTTATGAAACCCAATATACAATATATTGAGTATTGTGTAATGCTGTAATGTTTATATTTATAGTTTGAGACTTAAAGAACGCATGAGAGGTAGTGAAGTGTACAGCAGGCTTGCTCTATGAAAATACATTAGAATTTTTTTTTTTTTTTTTACACCTACATAATTATATATTTTATTTTTTCAATTATTATAATAAAATAACGTAAAAAATGCATGCTTTAAAGTCAATCGGTCCAGTAAAAGTGGCTTGAAAGTTAAAGTGGCTTGACTCTTGAGCAGAGAACTCAAATAAAATAAAAAAGGATAGAGTTGCACTTAATCTTACAAATGACTCAATTTTTCATGTCACTGATGCGCTACGAATCACAGTCACAGTCCTCTCGGTTATAAATCCCAAGTATCTTCATAGAGTATAACCAATGATTGTTGTGTTGTCCTGCATGATTTGTATATCATATTTTAAAATGACCCCGTATCTACAGGGTGACGAAAAGTTAACGCACCAAACTTTAGACCCTTTGGTCTAAAATTGAGAACTCATTTTGTGGAGCTCTCCCTGTTAATAAAGAGGGAAAAGTTCAATTTTTAACCCAATATGTAAGTACTAAGTATATTAAATCACCCCCATTTCAGTTTGGTACGATATCTTTCGGATACCCTGTATTTATTTTTTTGTCATCTCATGTATATGTTTTTTTCAGTTTTGTTACTTTTTTTGTATAATTTTGGTTTCACCCTATATTTTAGTTGTTTTTGTCACCTATATGTACTCTTAGTTTACACCGTCATGTATATTTAAACAACAGGAGTGGCGCAAGCAGTGTGCTGTGCAGACCATCAGGTACTGAGAGCGAGACAGAGGAGGAGCTATTGCAACGACAATACGTCAAGCATCACTTTACTGAGTGAGTACCAAAGCTAAATTAGGTGTATTTTCCTTCCTGTTATCGTAAAAAACAGAACTGGGTCCCTTGAACTTTTCTTCTTTGGGCGTTATTTATAAATTTAGTAAATGGTTTCTTCAAATTAAATTGAAAAAAATAATAAAAAATCTTATGGTTAACTATTCCGGGCCACTTTTTTATGACTTGTCCTGGACTTGAACCACCAATCTCCAGATCCGAAGTTCACCGCGCTAACCACTACATTACTGAGGTTTGTTTAACTATTAACATTGTTTATCAGTTTTGCATTGGGTGTATTTTGCATGTACTTATGTAGTTAAGTAATTTTTGCTATGTAATCTCAATCCAAAATTAGTCTACTGATACTCCCTCCATCCATATATGTAGTTTCTCCTTTCTTTTTCCTTTTCTCTTGTCTTTCTTTCCCTTTCCTCCCTCTCTCTTCCTCTCCTAGTCTCTTCATAATTGGTAAGTTTACATATCTCTAACTTGTACCTATACCTAAATATGTAATTAATTTTCGTAGCTCCTTTTTATTTTGAATAAAAAGAGGAAGTATGAGCCACTCGGTTTTCACCTCACTGCACAATTCTTACACCCGGAATGATATTTTATTTTTACCTACGAGTTTCCTTCGCATGAAAGCGTATTTTTCTGAATACGCTGAGCGTATTATCTACGTATTATCAAACGTTTACACTAGTCGTATTTTCCTTTCGGAATTTCCCTTCTTCTGAAGCTCGTTTCCCCTTTTTAGGCGTAATGGCGCCTGTACTAAACCATAGGAAATCCGAGATGACGCGCCATCGGAATGGAGCAGTTGCAAATGGGTAAAAATTATAAATAAATGGTCGATTCCTATGTAAAAAGTTGGGAAAAATCCAAATATGAGGTCAAAACTCCGAAAAATTTGTAAAAGGTCGAAAATTCAATTTTTATTTTCTGTTCTAATGAAAGAGTTCAAATATGTGTGACGTCAGACTTTACGCAGTTGTTCTTTTCGTCCGTTAGGTAGCGCCACTATGCAAGAGCGCTAGCGGAGGAGCAGAAAGAACTGCGCAGAAACGTATGCGCACAAATGCATTAATGCGTTGCCTGCGAGGGAGCTTTGCTCGGGAAATTTGATGTGACGTCATCGCCTACGGGAGCGTATGACGTGACGTCAAAGTTCACGATTTACCGACATTTTTTTAAATCGATTTATCTCGGGATCTAGAAGTCGTAGAAGAAAAAGAAAAATTCCGTTGATCCTCATTTTTCCTGCTCTATGACTTTGAAACATCACCCAAGTAAGCGCAACTGATCTATTGGTTCCGTTGTCGAAAGGAAAATACAATTACTATCTTGAATCACGTCCTACTATCGACATTGCTTGAGTGACGTCCACACTACTGAAGTTTTCATTGAAAATTTGAAACATGTTGTTTTTCATTTGCAGTGATGATCACACGGAAAAGCGTCGAAAACGCGGCAGTTTGTTCTTCAGGAAAAAGAAGGTAAGATGCAGCGTGACTGCTAACTGAATTGGTGTAGATCACTGTAGACTACTGTATACTGGAGAGGTAGATAATATGTATTCATTGTCCCCTCCATGTTAGAGACCGTTCCCAGTTGTCGGTTGTTCGGAAAAAAATCATGTAGTGGGAACACTCATATAAATGACATTGCCTACAGGACATTTTGTGTCGTTCGAGGGAAAAAATCGGATGAAACTCACAGGTGGGAACGAGGTTTTAAAATAGTTAAATCCCCAAAAATATAACACATTTGCGTAAAAAAAAAAAAAAAAAAAAAAAAAAAAAAAAAAAAAAAAAAAAAAAAACTTTTTACCCCTGTGTAGCAGCACAAACACTATATGATTTGACTCTACAAGTCCTACTTTGAGAATATCATAGAGCTCTATTACTATATTGTGTAACTTACTGTACTCTATTTACTGTATAACTTACCCATTACTATGCATTTATCCAAATGTCCATGTTGCTGATCTATCACCATACATATTTACACTATTAACATATTCCATGTTGTAATGTTTCTTGTTTCATTTGCAGTCAAATACTTGAAGATAAAGACGGAGACCACCACCATCATCACCACCACGACCATGTCAAGTAAGTATTGGTTTAGTGAACACTCAAAAAAGGGCTCATTTGCGGGTTTATAGTCTTATAATAAAAAGAAAAATTGCCTAGCTCCTCGTTTTCTGTGCTCTTTGACTTATAAAACGCGCCTAAATAAGCTCACAAGGTCCATTATGTAAGCAAATATGGCCTGACGCACATTCCCTTCTCTCTATTCCAGCTACTCTGACGAGACTCCTCTGGTCCCGTTTGAATTCCTGGATGAGAGTCCCATCACCGCTGCAGATCTGGACACAGACCCTCAGCTAGGTCTTCAGGAAGAAGATAGTGACTCCTGGATGCCTACGGTTAGCAAGGACATCAGCAAGAAGTTGAAGGAGAAGGAGATCAAGCGACAGGAACACATCTACGAGTTTATACTCACCGAGAAACATCACTGTCTCACGCTCACTGTTATGCAAAAGGTAAACTACACAGGGAACCTTAAAAAAAAGAAAAAAATGCTAAATATACCCTACTTTTATTTTAAAAAATTAAAGATGAAATTTCATTAAAATGTCTCCTTCATAAAAGACCCTGTTTATTATACATACATGCAATGTTTCCTCTCTTGATGGGTAGGCTAATCTTTTGAGTAAGAAAATGTTTGGCCAGATTCTCCCATGATATCGAACAATTTTCTGTCCAGTTGACCCAACCAACTTTCGAGTCAGCTGTCATTTTTAGTCTGTATTTGTAAAAGAAATACTTTGAATTTAAGATTTTATCACATTTTCTCTTCCTCACAGGTATTTGTGGACGGAATTCAGAAGCACTTTCACCTGGGAGGACCGAGTATTGATCGTATGTTCCCTAGACTGAAAGACCTTACTGAGATTCACATGAGTTTCCTAAGCGCCCTCAAACGCAAACAGAAAGAACATCCTGTGGTGGATTCCATAGCAGATATACTGCTGGAAAAGTTCTCAGGTAAGTTTTATGCTGGCCGTCTGACAGAAGACCTATGTTGGTATGTATTTCTGTCTTATCTCGTATATACGCGATTGTCCAGACGAGACGGTCCCCAATCTGAATACACTACGTTGGTGATCCATTGGGAACTAGTGTATTCAACCTGCTGCTGTTGCCGCTATAACTACTAGGGATTTGTGTAGAAATATGTGGGATTCCAATTCCGCAGTTCTGATATTGCGGGATTGAAAAATGTGGGATCCCGCATTGCGATCCCTTTTAACCAAGTACACATTCGTCGAGTAAAAACTCGCTTGATAATATTGCAGGTGCAGAGGCAGCCAGACTGAAGACAGCATATGGAGAGTTCTGTTCCCGACATCGGGATGCTGTCAATTTCTACAAGGAGTACTTCTCCAATGATGCTAGATTTGCCGAGTTTGTTAAACATTGCCAGGTGAGCCGTGAATAGTTTTAAAATACATATTTCGTTTTATTAGAATAAAAATTACTTCACCACTTACTTAATTTCCATGTCCTTGAAATAGGCATGTCACCTATCTCACGGTGTTGGAAGGATAAAATAATAATAATAATAATAAAAAAGCCTACCTACCAATACCTATCTTTCATACAATCTTATCCAATATTGTGCTTGAACCGAGAATTACCAAATTGGTTTGAGTTCAATCCTGGAGGGGCCAGGAAAAGCAGCACTGCCCAGATAGTCACCCATGCGGGTACCAGCCACGCTCAACTTTACTTAACTTCAGTGATCTATAATAGTGGTTTCTATTTTACTAAAATAAAAAGAAAATAGGTCTTCACTTGACTAATGGTTTCTATGTTTGGCTTGACAGTTAAACCCCCTACTGAAGAAGAAAGGCATTCCGGAGTGTATTCTATTCGTAACTCAAAGACTGACCAAGTATCCATTGCTCATTGAACCCCTCATCAAAACTTCCAAGGAGAACAAACTAGAGCAGGAGAAATTGAACAAGGCTCAGTTATTGATTAAGGTAAGCTCATTTAGAGGAAAAAGTAATTTAAACCATGAAATTCGAGTACTCGAGTGCAATATTTTGCCGATGGTGGGAATCGAACCCGGGACTAGAGGTTGTGAAATCCGCAGTCCTGACATTAGAAAGATGAGAGTAGTAGGACACCGGTAGAAGAGAACGGAGCAGGAGAAATTGAACAAGGCTCAGTTATTGATTAAGGTAAGCTCATTTAGGGGAAAAAGTAATTTTAACCATGCCTTTTGCCAGCCTAGTTAGCTTAGTTGGTAGTGCGTCTGCCTTGTAAGCGCTAGGCCGCGGGTTCGATTCCCGCCCGGGGCGGATTTTATGATACTTGTCATGTTTTCATAATTATATTTGGTGTAAGCTCCATATGATATGTATGTGTTGTCATGTTTTTAACATTTTTGATGCAAGCTTCATACAAGAAATGTCATGTATATGTTATTATGTTTTATTCAATTGTATATGTTAGGCACAATCGACGGAGTCACTTAATCGGTGAAAGAATGACTACTACACGTGTGCTAATTACAAAACGCACAATCCCCGAAATTCGGCAATTGGGTCCCAAATACATAGCCTGCGGTTTGGTACTAGGTATGTGAATAATAAAAACCTGAAATCTTTCTAAACTAGGTAATATGGACTGTCTGACAGAGATTTATTGTATAACTGCTAGGGATGTTTTACACTCCATTCGATATGTTGAACAAGCTAGAGGTTCCTTATATGAAATGTATTTTATAAGTTCATAGAATAGAACTGTATAACACATTGCCCAAAGTATTAACATGTAAAGAAAATGAAGAGATAGTTGTGAAAATCTCAACTGTTTTTCATTTCCATTGCAAAGTATGGGGAATTGGGAGCATTTCACAAAAACTTTCGTATCTTAATGAATTATTGAGATAGATCAACATAATCCTTTTTTTGTCAATATTTAACAAGATTCCATATTAGAAAAGCCGTCTATCCAAAATGGGCTCAAGCAGGGTTAGACCCTTGTATCATAGCTTTGAATTTTCTTCTCATGTTAATATCGCGGGCGTGTAATTTCATTAAAATGTCTCCTTCATAAAAGACCCTGTTTATTATACATGCAGTGTTTCCTCTCTTGATGGGTAGGCTAATCTTTTGAGTAAGAAAATGGTTGGCAAGATTCTCCCATGATAGCGAACAATTTTCTGTCCAGTTGACCCAACCAACTTTCGAGTCAGCTGTCATTTTTAGTCTGTATTTGTAAAAAAAATACGTCAAATTTAAGATTTCATCACATTTTCTCATTCCCACAGGTATTTGTGGACGGAATTCAGAAGCACTTTCACCTGGGAGGACCGAGTATTGATCGTATGTTCCCCAGACTGAAAGACCTTACTGAGATTCACATGAGTTTCCTAAGCGCCCTCAAACGCAAACAGAAAGAACATCCTGTGGTGGATTCCATAGCAGATATACTGCTGGAAAAATTCTCAGGTAAGTTTTATGCTGGCCGTCTGACAGACCTATGTAGGTAGGTATTTCTGTCTTATCTCGTCTATATGCGATTGTCCAGACGAGACAGTCCCCAATCCGAATATACTGCGTTGGTTAACTTGAGTGATCCATTAGGAACTAGTGTATTGAACCTGCTGCTGTTGCCGCTGGCTAAAAACAAACAGACTAGCTATAACTACTAGGGATTTGTGTAGAAATATGTGGGATGCCAATCCCGCAGTTCTGCCAGCCTAGTTAGCTTAGTTGGTAGTGCGTCTGCCTTGTAAGCGCTAGGCCGCGGGTACTAGACACAACTTTTTACGTAAGAGGGAACTAAAAGCTATAATCGACCTCTCATAATTTTTACCCAATTGCATATAATTTAGGATTTATATTTCATATTATTAACCTTATTGTGATGTGAAAAAAGGAATCATAAATTTGAAATGGAGCAGTTGCAAATGGGTAAAAATTATTAATATTGTCAATTTCCTTTCTAAATTGAAGTTTTCATTTAGTTTTTTCTAATATATTTCTTCATTTTCTTCACATCCTCTCATAGTTTTTCTTTATCGTGTCTTCGCATATTGTTTGCCGAGCATTTTCTTTTGTTTCCATCTTTCTTCTATTTTTTGTGTGCTTCTGCTTTTCCCCCTAATATTCTGTTTATATCTTCGATAATCTTCTCTTTATCTTTTGTTTTGCTTTCTCTTCGACTAATTTGTCTTCAGTTTTGATATTTTTCTTCTCTCTATACTCATTCGTTCTTCAATTTTCGTTTCTTCTACAATCTCATTTTGTTTCAAATCCATTTCTTTTCTCCTGTTGAGTTGTTTTTCTTTGAGCTTCTATCTATTCTCGAGTCCCTCACTTTCCTGAACTGTGTACATTCTTCTTCTTTCACCTATATCTTCTTTTGTAAAATAATCTTCTACCTTCTTCTCGAGTTATATCGTGGATATTTTTTTCACTTATTTTCATTTGATTTTTATTCATCTATATCTTCTTTTGTAAAATAATCTTCTACCTTCTTCTCGAGTTATATCGTGGATATTTTTTTCACTTATTTTCATTTGATTTTTATTTCTCACTTAAATATGTCTTAGTTTGTGCTTTTTACGTTTTGTTCACCATCTTTTGCATCTTTGGTCCATGTTTTTAATTTGATCTTTCTGGTCATTTTCTGATTCTTCATTGTTTTTATTTTATTCTTATGGAATGTCTTTCGATTTATTTGTTTTCTTTGTGTGTACATATTTTTATTTTTTCTTTCACCTATATCTTCTTTTGTAAAATAATCTTCTACCTTCTTCTCGAGTTATATCGTGGATATTTCTTTCACTTATTTTCATTTGATTTTTATTTCTCACTTAATATGTCTTAGTTTGTGCTTTTTACGTTTTGTTCACCATCTTTTGCATCTTTAGTCCATGTTTTTAATTTGATCTTTCTGGTCACTTTCTGATTCTTCATTGTTTTTATTTTATTCTTATGGAATGTCTTTCGATTTATTTGTTTTCTTTGTGTGTACATATTTTTATTTTTTTAAATAATGTTCATGCTTACTTACAGGTATAGGTACATAGATAAAAAGCAACATACAGGGTGTCAAAAATTACCAATGAAGATAGATAATTCGTGTTTTCACTGAAATTATCATTCCACTTTTTAGTCATTGTCCTAACTTTTTGGGAGAAATTTAATGTCAAAATCTGAAATTTCGTCATCTTTAGTTTTTAAAATACAAACCTGTAATTTTTAGGTCAGAACTGAAATAAGCGTAAAAAAGTAAGTTTTTTTTCCTGTTTGAGACTTCCGAGATGAATGTGACATCTCCATGGCATGTGTAGCAGCACAAACACTATATGATTTGACTCTACAAGTCCTACTTTGAGAATATCATAGAGCTCTATTACTATATTGTGTAACTTACTGTACTCTATTTACTGTATAACTTACCCATTACTATGCATTTATCCAAATGTCCATGTTGCTGATCTATCACCATACATATTTACACTATTAACATATGTTGTAATGTTTCTTGTTTCATTTGCAGTCAAATACTTGAAGATAAAGATGGAGACCACCACCACCATCATCACCACCACGACCATGTCAAGTAAGTATTGGTTTAGTGAACACTCAGAAAAGGGCTCACTTGCGGGTTTATAGTCTTAGAATAAAAAGAAAAATTGCCTAGCTCCTCGTTTTCTGTGCTCTTTGCTTTATAAAAAGCGCCTAAATAAGCTCACAAGGTCCATTATGTAAGCAAATATGGCCTGACGCACATTCCCTTCTCTCTATTCCAGCTACTCTGACGAGACTCCTCTGGTCCCGTTTGAATTCCTGGATGAGAGTCCCATCACCGCTGCAGATCTGGACACAGACCCTCAGCTAGGTCTTCAGGAAGAAGATAGTGACTCCTGGATGCCTACGGTTAGCAAGGACATCAGCAAGAAGTTGAAGGAGAAGGAGATCAAGCGACAGGAACACATCTACGAGTTTATACTCACCGAGAAACATCACTGTCTCACGCTCACTGTTATGCAAAAGGTAAACTACACAGGGAACCTTAAAAAAAAGAAAAAAATGCTAAATATACCCTACTTTTATTTTAAAAAATTAAAGATGAAATTTCATTAAAATGTCTCCTTCATAAAAGACCCTGTTTATTATACATACATGCAATGTTTCCTCTCTTGATGGGTAGGCTAATCTTTTGAGTAAGAAAATGTTTGGCCAGATTCTCCCATGATATCGAACAATTTTCTGTCCAGTTGACCCAACCAACTTTCGAGTCAGCTGTCATTTTTAGTCTGTATTTGTAAAAGAAATACTTTGAATTTAAGATTTTATCACATTTTCTCTTCCTCACAGGTATTTGTGGACGGAATTCAGAAGCACTTTCACCTGGGAGGACCGAGTATTGATCGTATGTTCCCTAGACTGAAAGACCTTACTGAGATTCACATGAGTTTCCTAAGCGCCCTCAAACGCAAACAGAAAGAACATCCTGTGGTGGATTCCATAGAATTGATCAACTTACTCCAGGGACAATTTCTATAATGATACCAGATGTTAATAAATGAGGCCTTTTTAAACGGTTGGCATAATGGGACTTTTTAGTCTTAGCCGACAGTATAAATAAGGTATATTAAAAATAAATAAATAAATATTATCTTTTACTTTGTTAATTTCAGGACAAGGCGAAGAAGTGTTCACATCTGTGGGTGTCCGCATCTTACAGCACAACGCTCACATGTGACCACTGCTCAAAACCTTTCACCTTCAATAAACCAGCCTTGCATTGTGAAAGTAAGTATCTTCTTCCTAGCCTTTTCCTATTGAAATAGGGTTGGCGTTCCTTGTCAGTCCCTTCCAGGCTGCACTATTGTGTACCTCATGTCGTGATAAATTCTCACAAGTCCTGGTTCACGCAATCTTTCCAGTTTGCTTATGGAGCTAATCATATATGTAGGTACATATAAGTTTTTTTTTTTTTTTTTTTTTTTTTTTTTTTTTTTTTTTTTTTAAATTTAATTTTTTTTTTTTTTTTTTTTTTTTTTTTTAGTTGCTACAGAGAGGTTATACTGTACATATTTACCAGGTAGAAGCGGCGGATATCCAGAACATTTGACGCGGTGAGTACTGTTGTAGTCCAGGCAGTCTGGGGTAACCAGCCTTGCATTGTGAAAGTAAGTATCTTCTTCCTAGCCTTTTCCTATTGAAATAGGGTTGGCGTTCCTTGTCAGTCCCTTCCAGGCTGCACTATTGTGTACCTCATGTCGTGATAAATTCTCACAAGTCCTGGTTCACGCAATCTTTCCAGTTTGCTTATGGAGCTAATCATATAGGTACATATAAGTTTTTTTTTTTTTAAAAAAAATCTAACTATTTTGGCTGAAATTTATGCTGTGCAGTCCGTGAATAAATTTTATTGATTGTCTCAATCGTCTCTCTATGTTGCAGACTGTGCAGTGACCGTACATCAAACTTCCTGTAAAGAGAACATTCCTGTGTGCAGCAAAATCAAAGCCAACAAGGTGAGTACATTTTATACTTCCACATATAAGTTCACAAGTAATGATTTTCATCGTATACTTCTCTCAAGTGTTCCTCAACCACATCAGTTAAAGAGTTAAAATTAAGTAAATAACATTTCGTCTTATTTCCAGGTGGCCGCAGCCAAAATCCACAGCAAGAAGTCCTCCAGTTCAATCTCCTCTCAGTCTCAACTTTCATCCAGCAAGTGAGTAGCGCTACTCAGTTTATTACACGTTTTCATATGCAGTCTGTTTCTGTGTTGCATTTCTCAATGTCTGTTGTGCTTACTAAGCTACACACATATGATACTTGTCATGTTTTCATAATTATATTTGGTGTAAGCTCCAGCTCCATATGATATGTATGTGTTGTCATGTTTTTAACATTTTTGATGCAAGCTTCATACAAGAAATGCCATGTATATGTTGTTATGTTTTACTCAATTGCATATGTTAGGCACAATCGACGGAGTCACTTAAGCGGTGAAAGAATGACTACTACACGTGTGCTAAATGCTAATTACAAAATGCACAATCCCCGAAATTCGGCAATTGGATCCCAAATACATAGCCTGCGGTTTGGTACTATATGAATAATAAAAAACCTGAAATCTTTCTAAACTAGGTAATATGGACTGTCTGACAGAGATTTCTTGTATAACTACTAAAGATGTTTTACCCTCCATTCGATGATATGTTGAACAAGCTAGAAGTTCTTAATATGAAATGTATTTTATAAGTTCATAGAATAGAACTGTATAACACATTGCCCAAAGTATTAACATGTAAAGAAAATGAAGAAATAGTTGTGAAAAACCTCAACTGTTTTTCATTTCCATTGCAAAGTATGGGGAATTGGGAGCATTTTACAAAAACTTTCGTATCTTAATGAATTATTGTCTATCCAAAATGGGCTCAAGCAGGGTTAGACCCTTGTATCATAGCTTTGAATTTTCTTCTCATGTTAATATCGCGGGCGTGTGAGTGTTTAGCCCACATTTATGTTTAAGTTTATTTTATCCATTGAATTTTATCATGTTTGCTGCATCACATTTTAGCCCATCATAATAATTGTTCTATTTCAAGACAATATTTCCAAATATCTCTGCTTGGTTAATGTTTATCCATTGCATTTCAGCACTCATTTCATTTTTTTTACTTTCTTTTGACCGTCTTACCTTTGTATGGAGGGAGGGTACCCGATTTTTTTTTTTGTTAGTTTTTTTTTTTCGTCTTGGTCGTTGTTGTTGGCTTTTGAACGTTGGATTTTCTGTTGCCTGCTTGCACTCAGCCGGATAACTCGTACAATATCCTGTCTCTCCCCCTGGCGTAGAGTCGCTACCAAGTTGGGCGTCAAGTAAGTGTGGACACGCCCTTCCCTCTCTCTTTTATTCTTCTTTCCCCTCCCCTCTCTTTGATTCTTCTCTTCCCTCTCTTTAAATGATAAATATACAAATAAATGGCTTCAAAGTCCTGAATTGAATCAAATAAATAGTCAGCCTTTCGTTTCGTGTTCCATCTTCGTACCTCTTTCAATTTCTCCTTCTCCTCCCTTATTCTTTTCCCCTGTCCTCTTGTCTGATTATCCTTCTGTTTTGTGTGATTATAATTATTTATCTCTTTATTGTTCCATTTATGTTTTTCATTTATCTTTCTGATAGAAGATTTTGAGTTATCTCTCTGATAGAAGTTTTTCAGTTACCTTTCTATTCTAATTGAGTTTCAATTTCCTTTCTAAATTGAAGTTTTCATTTAGTTTTTTCTAACATATTTCTTCATTTTCTTCACATCCTCTCATAGTTTTTCTTTATCGTGTCTTCGCATATTGTTTGACGAGCATATTCTTTTGTTTCCTTCTTTCTTCTATTTTGTGTGTACTTCTGCTTTCCCCCCCAAATATTCTGTTTATATCTTCGATAATCTTCTCTTTATCTTTTGTTTTGCTTTCTCTTCGACTAATTTGTCTTCAGTTTTGATATTTTTGTACAGTCAAGTATACGTTCTTTACCCCAGACAATAAGGTAAGAAACAAACTAGAAATACAACTATTAAACTCTTCGAAAATAAACTATCTAAACCCTAAGGTAAACCCTGCACATCTTATAATATGCATCTCGAAACCCAGCATAGGGCCAAAAATTTTGACCTTAGCTCTTAGCTGGAATTCAACCCAGAAATTCGGTATGCGCATGACCTTGGAGGTTGCTTTCAGAGACTACAGAGGTTGGTTGTTGCTATCAAATCTACCACCAAGTTATCTAGGAAGTTGGGGAAACTTTGTTGGGATTTGAAGATGGGCCATTCAGTTGTTAAAAAGTTTTGATTGAAAAGATAGAATAATTTATTTAATATAATAACGTTTAAAATTGTGATCTGTGAAATCATCTAGGAAACCTCACACCTAAAATGTATCTTCTCTTTGTTTCTAATTACAGACAGGTGTGATATCTTTACAAAAACTTCTAGTGAGAGAGAAGGCAGGGGTGGACTCGCGAAGTATCTATCTCATCTCTTCCAATCCAGCCGAGCCTGAAATGTTTGAGCTCAAAGTCATTAAACCCAAGGAGAAGCAGGCCTGGATAGATGCCATACGGTATGTACGAATTCTATTAAGAGGTAAATACATATTGTCATAATCCAATAATTATGTACTTTTGTAAACAGCTTCAAGAATATCAAAATCAAAGATCTTTTTAATTGGAAAGTGGCTTCAAAACTATCAAAATCAAAGATGTTCTTACGCGTGCACTAGTTTCAAAACTATCAAAATCAAAGATATTCTTACGCGTATATGAGCTTCAAAACTATCCAAGTCAAAGATGTTCTTCATTGGATAGAAGTTTCAAAACTATCAAATCAAAGATGTTCTCAGTGCATGCATACTAACACTGTTGGCTAATTTTCACCATTACAGATCTGCTGTTCAGAATTGTCCTGAAGACGTGGAAGATGGCATAGGTAAACTGTCGGCCGAAGATAAACAGAAACTGTTGGAGGCCAAGCAAGCTCACATCCGACAGATTGTAGGTGAGTTTGGTGACTAAACAAGGTCTAATATATGATGGGATAATAATACATACAAAATAGAAAGGTGACAATATTTAGGTCGAGTTTCACCACCGTGGACTGTCTCAGGATTGAGTTCAATCCAAGGTTGACCTGGACCTGGCTATTAAGTATAGGGAAATCCTCGTTTCATCTCAATCCCGAATTGGTAAACCCCAGCATAATTAGAAAAGACCTTGCTTAGCTATAAAAAAAGAGTAATCACATTAAAGGTTTGAAGTGATTCTCACTAAAGGTTTAATGCTCACTAAATCTCAGTAAAAGAATAAACGAAAATTAACCCGAATTTTTTCTTTACTTGACAAGCGTATTTACTTTGTTATCAAAACAGACTTGGAATGTGTAGTGTTCCCTTCATCTCTCCTCCTTATGCAACCTAAATCTCACTTTAGTTATAAAACACATGTAGCTCCATTATTTATAGTGGGTACTGTATTGGTCTCCTCTCACCTAAATGTATGTTTTCCCCTTCCCCATGCACACCCAGATGCGAGCCTAGGATTGGAAGGTACTCGAGTTTGGTGACTAAACAAGGTCTAATATATGATGGGATAATAATACATACAAAATAGAAAGGTGACAATATTTAGGTCGAGTTTCACCACCGTGGACTGTCTCAGGATTGAGTTCAATCCAAGGTTGACCTGGACCTGGCTATTAAGTATAGGGAAATCCTCGTTTCATCTCAATCCCGAATTGGTAAACCCCAGCATAATTAGAAAAGACCTTGCTTAGCTATAAAAAAAGAGTAATCACATTAAAGGTTTGAAGTGATTCTCACTAAAGGTTTAATGCTCACTAAATCTCAGTAAAAGAATAAACGAAAATTAACCCGAATTTTTTCTTTACTTGACAAGCGTATTTACTTTGTTATCAAAACAGACTTGGAATGTGTAGTGTTCCCTTCATCTCTCCTCCTTATGCAACCTAAATCTCACTTTAGTTATAAAACACATGTAGCTCCATTATTTATAGTGGGTGTGGATAATAGCTTCAAAATCAAAGATGTTTTTCATCGGATAGTAGCTTCAAACTATGAAATTCAAAGATGTTCTTACTTAAAAACTAGCTTCATAACATAAACTCAAAGTTGTTCTTACGCGTATACTAGCTTCAAAACGATCAAAATCAAAGATGTTCTTACTTGAATACTAGCTTCAAAACCATCAAAGTCGAAGATTTTTTTACGTAAATTATACTAGTTTCAAAACTATCAAAATCAAAGAACTTCTCAGTGCATACTAACACACTGTTGGCTATATTCATTTTTACAGATCTGCTGTTCAGAATTGCCCTGAAGACGTAGAAGATGGCATAGGTAAACTGTCGGCCGAAGATAAACAGAAACTGTTGGAGGCCAAGCAAGCTCACATCCGACAGATTGTAGGTAAGTCTGGTTTCTAAACAAGGTCTAATATATGATGGTATAATAATACATACAAAATAGAAAGGTGACAATATTTAGGTCGAGTTTTACCACCGTGGATTGTCTCAGGATTGAGTCCAATCTGAGGTTGACCTGGACCTGGCTATTAAGTATAGGGAAACCCTCGTTTCATCTCAATCCCGAGTTGGTAAACTCCAGCATAATTAGAAAAGACCTTGCTTAGCTATAAAAAAAGAGTAATCACATTAAAAGTTTAAAGTGATTCTCACTAAAGGTTTAATGCTCACTAAAGGTCTCACTAAATCTCAGTAAAGGTTTAATGTGATTCTCACTAAACGGAAATCAACCCGAATTTTTTCTTTACTTGACAAGCGTATTTACTTTGTTAGCAAAACAGACTTGGAATCTGTAGTGTTCCCTTCATCTCTCCTCCTTATGCAACCTAAATCTCACTTTAGTTATAAAACACATGTAGCTCCATTATTTATAGTAGGTACTGTATTGGTCTCCTCTCACCTAAATGTATGTTTTCCCCTTCCCCATGCACACCCAGATGCGAGCCTAGGATTGGAAGGTACTCCATATTGTCCTGTTTCCCCCTATATTTAGAAAATAAATACAGTCGAACCTGTCTAAGCGGGACCCGTCTAAAGGGGAAACCTGGTTATATGGGGGGAAAATGGCCGGTCCCGTGGATTCCCAATTAGATAGGTTCGACTGTATTAGTAGTTGAGTAGGTACCCAATTACCCATGTCCCATATTGCAGAATGTGTAGAACCAGTATGATCTTGTAGAAATGGCTTTTCCCGGCCACACTCGGACTGGGTGATGAGGTTCATGTGAGTAGATGGGTAAAACCAAGTAGTGGGTAAACCCCCGGCACTAATGCCCGATCTTACCACAGACAGTTTTCAGTTAATCCAGAGTTTAAGGAATACTGGCCTGTGTAAATCAAATGGGTGACGTCAAAGAAAACCCTTGACACCGTGTTAACTCTCAGTGGTAAGATCGGCCATAGCAGTTATGCAGTCACGATAAATCCATTAAAAAAAAAAAAAAAAAAAAAAAAAAAAAAACCCATTTTTCCCATTTTTT
>NW_007377962.1:0-4681 GCF_000475195.1 Diaphorina citri | reverse complement strand
TACACGACGCTCTTCCGATCTAGGGAATTGTAACTGCGAAGGTCGTATCGTCCCGAAATCGAAGAGGGGACAGGACAGGAGAGTGAGCCGTTCCGAGAACGAACTTTATCTGTTTAGGATAAAGTTCGCCCTGGGCCTGGGAGGGGAATGGAGGAGTTGCAAATGGATAAAAATTATAAATAAATGGTCGATTCCTCTGTAAAAAGTTGGGAAAAATCCGAATCTGAGGTCAAAACTCCGAAAAAATAACTGTAAAAGGTCGAAAATTCAATTTTTATAATGAAAAAGTTTAAAGATTTGTGACGTCAGACTTAACGCAGTTGCTATTTTTGTCCGCTAGGTAGCGCCACTATGCAAGCACGCTAGCGGCGGAGCAGAAAGAACTGCGCAGAAACGTATGCGCACAAACACATTAATGTGTTGCTTGCTAGGGAGCTTTTGCTCGGGACATTTGATGTGACGTCATCGCCTACGGGAGCGTATGCCGTGACGTCAAAGTTCACGATTTACCGGTATTTTTTAAATCGATTTATCTCGGGATCTAGAAGTCGTAGAAGAAAAAGAAAAATTCCGTTGGTCCTCATTTTTCCTGCTCTATGGACTTTGAAACATCACCCAAATAAGCGCAACTGATCTATTACAAGTGGTAAGTAAGTCGCAGGTTGACATCATGAATTTATGACTAAACATAACTTTTATTCTGTTTTACCTAGGTACATTGTTGTTGTGATTTCAGAAAGTGAACCAGCTCGCCAGTTCCCTGTACACATTTTACCTAGGTACATTATTGTTGTGATTTCAGAAAGTGACTAATTTGTCCTCTTTATCTTACACATGTTGTGGTTCTGGAAGTTGGCACGTACCTTTGTTTGTTCTGAACGTTTCGTATCTACATTTAATTCTTGTCCTCTCTATTCTCTCACATTGACAGCTGTGTTACGTCAGAAAGACGCAGAGCAAGCTCTGATTCTGGAGGAGAAGATGTCTCTACAGTTGAAACTATTGGCCGCTGCGGCATATCTTGTGGTTATCTGGACTTTAAGTTAGCACTCGTTTGTTTGTTCTGGACATTTCGGATCTATCATTTAATTCTTGTCCTCTCTATTCTCTCACATCCACAGCTGTGTTACGTCAGAAAGACGCAGAGCAAGCTCTGATTCTGGAGGAGAAGATGTCTCTACAGTTGAAACTATTGGCCGCTGCGGGGGTGCCAAACGTACCCTCGCCCCCCTCCTACACACACCTGGTAGCCGGCCCCCAGGAGAGTAGCACAACGTGGCAACATGTCATGACTACAGTCAAGGTAAGAGACTGTAATGTGTTTGTGCGCATGCGTTACTGCGCATTTCTTATAATCTGACGTCACAACTCTTTGAACTTTTTCAATTAGAACGGCAAATGGAAATTGGATTTTCGGCCTTTTAAAGACACATTTTCGGAGATTTCATGTATAGTAGGTACTTTTATGTATACTAGACACAACTTTTTACGTAAGAGGGAACTAAAGAGCTATAATTCGACCTCTCATAATTTTTACCCAATTGCATATCCTCTAATAATTTAGGATTTATATTTCATATTATTAACTTTATTGTGATGTGAAAAAAGGAAATGTATCTTTTATCTCTCTTATCTTTTATCGTGTTGTGCCATCTTCTATCAACTTGTGAACAGTGATCATATTATCTAAATCTAAAACGCCATCAATTCGCGATTCAGTCGAAAGCGATTTCCTTGAACCTCCGACTAACAGTTTCCTCTAGCTCTACTAACATATAATTTGGTCCTGGTTCGTGCCGAATCGTTGTTTACAAGTGGTAAGTAAGTCGCAGGTTGACATCATGAATTTATGACTAAACACAACTTTTATTCTATTTTACCTAGGTATACATTATTGTTGTGATTTCAGAAAGTGAACCAGCTCGCCAGTTCCCTGTACACATCAGGTTCTAATCTAAGTCGTAGTGTAAGCAGTATGGAGCAGTTGCAAATGGGTAAAAATTATTAATAAATGGTCGATTCCTATGTAAAAAGTTGAGAAAAATCCAAATCCGAGGTCGAAACTCCGAAAAAGTAACTTTAAAAGGTCGAAAATTCAATTTTTAATTGCCGTTCTAATTAAAAAGTTCAAAGAGTTGCGGATTTCGAACTTTAAAAGGTCGAAAATTCAATTTTTAATTGCCGTTCTAATGAAAAAGTTCAAAGAGTTGTGACGTCAGATTTCATAACTTTCAAAGGTCGAAAATTCAATTTTTAATTGCCGTTCTAATGAAAAAGTTCAAAGAGTTGTGACGTCAGATTTCACGTCCAAAATGCGCAGAAACGCTTGCACACCAAACGAAGCGGGAGTCATGAATTATGACGTCATCGCCTACGGGAGCGTATGTCGTGACGTCAAACTTCACGATTTACCGGTATTTTTTGTAAGCAGTGTCGGAGAACATCAGAGTCAGACCTATATTTCTCCTACTCTACCCAAACGGGCCGAAACATTCGGGGGATTCGACACTGCTCAACCTCCGCTCAAAGGTAATGACAACTTTATTAAATTTATTATTATTATTATTATTTTTGAAGAGGTTTGATAGAGGGAACTGTAACTGCTAAGGTCTTATCGAAGAGAGAACGAAGACAGGATAGGAGAAAGCCAGCCGTTCCGAGAACGAACATTATCCTTTCAGGAGAAAATGCCACGCTAGTCGCATTCGTATCTCCGGTTTGAATTTGCACATCTATAGTCATTTCGGATGAAACTCATGAGAATTGGGAAAGGGACTTTATTCGAAAAGAGTGTTAATGTAAACTTGTCTCTTTATTTACTATTATTTATTTACATAAGTTTTGTCCTCTTTATAAACGTTATTCAACCATGAAAGCATCACAGGCCATTTAAACCAGACATGTATTTTATTCTGTCCTGTGTTATGAATACCCCTGCCCTTAGCTCCTAACTCCTAACATTCATTGGTTTTTATATACTTGTTGGTAACTTTTCCATTTTGTTATTTCGTTGTTGAATTGCATCTTGAAACTTTCAATAAACTTTAAGCGTATTTTACTTCAAGTGTTAACGTAAACTTGTCTCTCTCTCTCTCTGTTGTACAGGAGTTCACAAGAAGTCCAGTGGTAAGGATCCTGGAGGAGGGGGAGGAGGGAGTAACAATAGTCCTGAAGACACTTCCCCTCCTCTCATAGAACTCTCCTCCCATACCCGATCCCGTCTCTCCCTACAAGATACCCTTCCCCTCCCTCTACCTCCCCCCTCCCTCTTCACCCTAGGCCAGGAACAACAGGTGATAGCCATGGAACTATCCCATCACGTGTATACACTCAGCTGTATTATAGCACAACAGATGACATCTATCGATAGGTAAGTTATTACAACAGGTGATAGCCATGGAACTATCCCATCACGTGTATACACTCAGCTGTATTATAGCACAACAGATGACATCTATAGATAGGTAAGTTATTACAACAGGTGATAGCCATGGAACTATCCCATCACGTGTATACACTCAGCTGTATTATAGCACAACAGATGATATCTACACATGGAACTATCCTCATCTGTTCAGAATAAAGTTCGCCCTGGAATTAAACCCGCCATTCAGAGATTACAAGGCACCTTCTTAGCTAACTAGGCAGGTTCCTGAAATTATTTTTATTATTATTGTTCAACAAACCGTCCTTCAAAATGTATTTCTTCATCCAATAAAAAACGTGTTTCCCCAATATTTCAGTTTGCAAGCTCAGTTGAGTGCCTACCGGTCCCAGGCAATTTCTAATGAGGAGTTACCGGGCAAGGACAAGCGTGGCGTCCCCTACCGGCATAACATACAACTAGAGGAGTTGAGGAATCTACAGGATAGGCTGCAGCAGGAGAAGGAAGCGTGGACCAAGGAGAAAGAGGCGGAGGAGAAGGACCTGGAGGAGCGAAAGGCGCAGCTCGTCAAAATACAGGTTGGTGATGTTCGTATACAGAGAAAAAAAAAACAGAGTGCCGGAAGCCCCATTGAGTAACTGAGTTCCGGCATTCTATTATTGAACTCGATATCAAGAAGCTCGACACTATAATATAGCATTCGAACAACACAAATCAGGGGAAGTAATCCAATAATAGAGTTCTTTCACCCTGGCTTGTGGCATCCTGTCATTACTTTTTTCTCAATGTACAGATTGATTTTTTTTTTTTTTTTTTTTTTTTTTTTTTTTTTTTTTTTTAAAAAAGAGAAAAAAAATTTTTTAAATTTCAAATTTTTTTTTTCTTTGTGGTTTTGATAAAGGGAACTGTTACAACGGAGGGGTTATCGTTCCGAAATTGAAGTAAAAAGGACAGAACAATAGAAAGCCACCCGATTTTATACATGACTGACACTACATACTTATACTTAGGTAGTCTAAAAATACACCTTTTTATTTTACTATAATAAGGATAGTAATGAACTCGCTTTTTATTATTATTTTTGCTTAAGTACTCCAAGATAAAATAAAATACGGTCCCAGTTATACATCTGATTATCCTTTACCATCTTACTTTTATCAGGAACAAGTCAAATGTGAACAGAACGACATCGCTCAGCAGCGGGAACAACTGTACCGCCGTCTGGAGATTCTCACCTCCCAGGGTATCCTCATATCTCCCAACATGCCCCTCACCACCACCGGGGATATGTCTCCT
>NW_007377961.1:99180-179817 GCF_000475195.1 Diaphorina citri | reverse complement strand
TGGTGTGGCTCAATCTAGTCCACATAATGTATCACTCCAGTGTAAGAGTGCTGGTAGTTGCAACATTCTTCTTGGAACAGCAACCATACAGATCCAAGATGTAATAGGGAATTGGATTCCTGTTCGCTGTGTGGTAGATCCAGGTTCACAGATCTCCGCCATCACTGAACGGGTAGCACAAATAATAAAGCTCCCTAGACAGTCCTGTCCAATGCAGGTAACTGGGATTGGATCAACACACCCAGTGAAGTCAAAGGGGGAGATTGTGTGCGCAATTCTACCCCATTCAGCTTTATCCCAATTTTCGTCTAGCAATCCCTTGCAGGTTCGTTCAGTGATTTTACCAAAAATTGCTTCTGACCTCACGTCCAATGTTCCGGCGTCCGTACTTCAACATCTTCATATCTTGTCAAATCAAACAAAACATCTAACGTACCAAATGAAGCCGAGATTGAGGTGTTCATAGATCAAGAAGAAAACAAAAGTAATGGGCAAATCAAAACCGTCAGGTAACTCTGGACCACCCTGTATATTACTACGCTACGTAACTCATAGGTATGAACATAACTACCTAAGTAAAAGTGTTCCTAAACTAAATAAATTACTACCTCCTGTTTCCAATTCTACCCAAAGCTCCGTTTTAATCTCTCCATTTTATCCTGATCACAAAGTTCATAAGGGTAGGTCGAGGCTGGAGGGTAATTATGAATATTTCTGCAAGTTTATTATTGGTACAGCGGCTGCCAGGTTGAACGAAACTTTTGCGACCAAAAGCTACAGGACACAGGTGGCCATACATGGTTGTAGTTCGAAAGCTTCATAATAAAACTTTAGCTATTCTCCTGGATTTTTTTTTCTCTCCAGTTTGCTCTCATTTCATGTGAAAGCTGAAAGAGTGGTAGGTTGTAGTCGAATAATAAAACCCCACAAAAACATAATTGTGATCCAAAAATGTCGGCCTATAAAAGTGGTGAGATCAGAAAATTAAGGCCAAGTCTGCATTCCCAATTTTTCGTGTCTGTTGAAAATGTTGGATCTCAATTCCTTCAACCTTCTCTCAATTTCAACTTGGCAATGTTTTCCTTTTATTTTCATGTTAATAATAGATAATAGGTACCGTATTTAGGTATTAATTTGAGAAGGAAAAACATTGCCAAGTTGAAATTGAGAGAAGGTTGAAGTAATTGAGATCCACCATTTTCAACAGACACGAAAAATTGGGAATGCAGACTTGGCCTTAATTTTCTGATCTCACCACTTTTATAGGCCGACATTTTTGGATAGGAACTTGGCCTTTTTTTCACATTTATGTTTTTGTGGGGGATCTCACTCCTTTTTTCTAAGTATGTATTTTAACATGATTAGTAAGTTGTTGTTGTTACTTTCCTTATCCTATAGGAAGGAAAGTAATGTAATCGGGTCAAATTTTCGATGGTCAGTTTTTAGGGTCAAAACGCGTTTTGAGGTCCGTAGAGCCTAAATCCAAAGTTTCAGCCATTGGTCCGCGTGTGTGTCTGTCTGTGTGTGTGTGTCTTGGTGTTGTTGTTGTTGTTGTTGTTGTTGTTGTTGTTGTTGTTGTTGTTTTTGTTGTTGTTGGTGTTGTTGTTGTTGGTGTTGGTGGTGTTGGTGTTGTTGGTGGTGTTGGTGGTGTTCATGTTGTTGTTGTTGTTGTTGTTGTTGTTGTTGTTGTTGTTCTTGTTGTTGTTTATCATTTTTTTCAGTAGATGTCAACATCTACTACCATATCATTTTTGATAGGTAGGTATGTACTTAACTAAGTCTTTAATCATCAGCAAAATAGCGGTCGTTATGTCGAAAAATATGGTAAATCACCGCTAACCGTTGTCCTGATGGTAATAAAAACTTATATTTGGAGGGTTTTAGGTATGATTTTGGGGGGGTCTACTCTCATGACTTTTTCGATATCTCTAACCGTTTGGTGAAAACCGCCAAAAAGCTGTTATTTCCGCCTGTGGGCGGCGCCCAGTGCAACTTTTGCCGAATTTCAGATTTTTCCCTTTACTTACTCATCAAGACCTATCATCCTGCCAAATTTCAAGTTTCTACTACATCGGGAAGTGCCTCAACATTTTGATGAGTGAGTGAGTGAGTGAGTGAGTGAGTGAATGAGTAAAAAAATTGCGATTTTTGCGCCTCTATATCTCCGGAACTACTTGGTATTAAGAGCTCAAATTTTCAAGGTATGTTTATATACCTTACCTAAATATGTGCCCTGAATTTCAAAAGTTTATCTTTAGAGGAATCCGATCTATGAAGGTGAGAAAAACCTGCCGAATCGGTTCGTGTAAAGATACACAGGCGTGCTTACTGGAACTTGGCCTGGCGCACTACCGTGCGCTCAGATAGATATTTACCAATACATACTATACAATACTACAGATATGTACCTATATCTATACAATACTTGCTTGAAAAAGTCACCAGTAGGTATGTAGGTACATTATGGAGGTATAACTATAGGTATCGTACTAACGTAAAAGTTTTACTCTGTGGACCTCAAAACAGGTAGGCTCCTGTTTTATGCTCGGCTACTGTATGCTCTATAGCGGTGTCCATCACAAATAGTCGACGCCGTCGATCGATGTCGACTGAAACCGTACACAGCCTAGACAACATGATCGACCATCGATCGACTATTTGTGATGGACACAGCTTAAACAACATACCTACCTACTGTCAAAAAAAATCCGAACCTTTTTGGAGTTTTGGAGATACATGCCAAAGTTCCCCTGACATCACTAGTTTCAAAGTAATTGTAACTCGCCAATCCAGGACTGTCTTTTTTTGCGCAGTACTGCGTAATTAACCACCAATAGTGAAGCAATAATGGTTCACAGCAGACATAATATACGTAGGCAATAAACCCAGAGAAAAGCAACAGAAATGTGCAGCCACCTCGACAAGTGCTGTTGTTCATAATTTCAGTTTTGTTATAATGGATGTAGTCTTTAATTTTTATCCCCTTATAATGTCCTTTTTTATGGAAATAGTCTGCTTTAAATATTCAGCTATGATATGTTATGGTCCGGCGCATAGAAGAGCGGCATTCTGTATCTTTATTGCATGTGATTGGTTATGACTCTACCAGAAAAAGTATGAGATCACACAGTTCGAGTACTGTATAGGCCTTATTGAATTCATCATCGGGTTACACTTAAAAAAGGACGCTACCGTTACATTTAACAACCTTTTGCTGGAGAGAGAAAAAAAACAACGCAGGCAGATACGAATAGGAAGGTACATGAATTGAGTTTTTGATGTTTGTGGAAAATGTGAAAGGAATTAGGTCTCTCCGCAAAATTTAGGTGTAAGGGCAACATCCTAAAGGTAAGCTTCTATGAATCTTCCCTAAACTTAATATCATTCTCAATAGAAATTTTGGCACCCCATTCAAGTACCGTGGGGCACTCCATTGGATTCATATAATCTCAGGTTCCCCCAGTTAGGCTAGAATGGCAATAGGTATGTATCCAACACCTTTAAAATTGTACTACTGGGACTGATATCCCGAGTTAGCGTAGCGATAGGAAAGGTACAAGAGAAAATTTTTAAAAAAATAAAGGGGGGGGGAAGTGTATTTTTTTTTTTTTTTTTTTTTTTTTTTTTGCAAATACGAACGGCCATAGTTCTTTATTACTTTTTCCGAAGCACTTGTAAAATACTCTCGGATATCGGAAATCCCTATTTAGGTCAACGGGCTCTTCTGAATACAAAGTTCCTATCCTGACCCAAGCCCGTACTCGTATAGGGAGAGAATGAGTTTGCTATACACTATACCCAGGCTAGATTTTCTATTATTCCAAGCTATTGAATCCTTTAGGTAGAAAGCTATAAGTAGAATCGCCCTTTGGTAGCGTAGTAATCAGGGCGTTCGCCTGATAATCTGGTGCACGGTTTCAATGATATCCGAGACTAGACAAGGAATTTAATTGATCTATCGTCTTAATCATTTTTATAATTACCTATGTCAAACTTATGCCCGGCACTAACGCTTAGTTTGTTTGATAGAATCAGGTCCGTCACACAGTCGGGACGTGTGTGACGGAAAAAGCTAGAGCCCTAGGTCTATCCGACTGTCTGAGAGACCTGAGTCTGAAAGCTTTTTCCGCCACACACGTTCTGACTGTCTGACAGACCTATTAGGTCTATCCGACTGTCTGAGAGACCTGAGTCTGAAAGCTTTTTCCGCCACACACGTTCTGACTCTCTGACAGACCTAGGTCTATCCGACTGTCTGACAGACCTAGGTCTATCCGACTGTCTGAGAGACCTGAGTCTGAAAGCTTTTTCCGCCACACACGTTCTGACTGTCTGACAGACCTAGGTCTATCCGATTGTCTGAGAGACCTGAGTCTGAAAGCTTTTTCCGCCACACACGTTCTGACTCTCTGACAGAAATAGGCTGCGCCCTTCAAGAATAGACCTCAGCAGTCTATTTTGTCCCT
Organism: Diaphorina citri; assembly: GCF_000475195.1. NCBI lineage: Eukaryota > Metazoa > Arthropoda > Insecta > Hemiptera > Psyllidae > Diaphorina > Diaphorina citri. The sequence goes on along the minus strand of NW_007377961.1, from coordinate 175,351 downwards.
TAGAATGCCAAAAAATAAAATTATTTTTCTCAGTGTATAGCTATACACTATATACCCAGGCTAGATTTTCTATTATTCCAAGCTATTGAACCTTTTAGGTAGAATGTAGATTATGTAGAATCTATAAGTAGAATTGTCTTGTGGTGGCGTAGTGGTCAAGGCGTTCGCCTATAGTAATCTACTGGTGCCCAGTTTCAATGATATGGAATCAATTTAGTGTCTTGATTACTACATCATTTTTAGTCCGTCCTTCCTTTATTATTACAATAGTAATAAAAATGTATAAGGGACGGACTATTGTATTCGCTTCCGTGTCATCTGTCAGTCTGTCTGTCTGTCCCCATAGAAGGACTTATTCGAACTTACCTGGTCGACCTATATATCAAATTAAAGGTCTTTTTACCAGGAACACGAAAGTGATGGTGCAAACTTTGTCCAGAAACCATAAACCCAAAAACTAATAAAAAAAAACTGGTCTTTGGGGGATTTTTTTTCACATTTTTTCACACAAATGAGCTCTGATCTACCGCGAAGCCCTGGGAGCGCGCAGCGCGACCGTAAAAAAAGGGAGCGCGGAGCGCGACCCTATGTTCAACCCTGCGAAGCCCCCGGCGCGCGAAGCGCGACCATATGCTCAACCCCGCGAAGCCCCGGGAGCGCGAAGCGCGACCATATGTACAAAAAAATCCCGGAGGGACGGGCCCAGCTTGTTATGATTATGTTAAACTTATGCCCGGCACTAATAGATTAACGGCTGGATCGTTTCAGTTTGCTCGTGATAAGATTTTATTATTGATACCATGTGAAGATTCATCAGTTATCACTAATAGACCTGACATGTGACCATGTGGTAGAAAATGTCCTAAGTACATTATTGCTACTCATATCCTGAGTATTCCAGCTAGACATGAAATATCACTGTAATAGCAACAAGGTACCTAGATAGATTAAACATCTAAAATCTACCTAACAAATATCAATTTGCAATGATAAAATATAATAATGTTAATCTTAGTTTGTATGGCAGAATCAGGTCTGAAAGACCTAGGTCCGTCAGACAGTCGGGACGTGTGTGACGGAAAAAAGCTAGAGCCCTAGGTGGCCTAGGTCTATCCGACTGTCTGAGAGACCTGAGTCTGAAAGCTTTTTCCGCTACACACGTTCTGACTGTCTGACAGACCTAGGATTGCCAGACTGACTGAGCGTGAGTGGCTGGATTTACAAATCAAATTGTAGATAGGTAAGGTACGTAGATATGTATAATTTTGTCCCTTAGGGCTACTTGAAGACCTGTTTGAAGTAAACACGCTATACCGCCTATTAGGTCTATCCGACTGTCTGAGAGACCTGAGTCTGAAAGCTTTTTCCGCCACACACGTTCTGACTCTCTGACAGACCTAGGTCTGTCAGACTGACTGAGCGTGAGTGGCTGGACTTACAAATCGTAGATACTTAGATACTTATTTGTATAATTTTGTCCCTTAGGGCTATTTGAAGACCTGTTTGAAGTAGACACGCTATACCGTAGGCATAATAGAAAACATTCCCAACGAACAATAGCGACATACAAAATGACAGTCATCCAGACAGCCCGGTACAATTGTAACCAGCGTTGTACAATTGTAACAAGAGGATTGTCACACTATTTGTGGGTTTGAAGGAGAACATGTCACGGGCCCCGGGCCCAGCATGTGACTTAGCCGTTCTGTGTGACAGTGACACAATGCATGTCTCAGTGTCTCACTGTGTGACTGGTCTTTTCAAGAAAAAGCTCAACTCGAAGTTTTTCGTATGAAATGAAGAAAGTACGCTAAAGAAGAAAAGCCTGGAAGAGGAGGAGGAGGGGGAGGAGAAGTAGGAGGAGGAGGAAGAAGAAAAAGAAGAAGCAGAAGAAGAAGAAGAAGAAGACGAAGAAGACGAAGACGAAGAAGAAGAAAAATGAAGAAAAAGAAAAGTGAAAGAAAAATACACAAACTCTCATTAGAAAGAAAAAAAGTAAAAAAAGACTTAGCCGTTCTGTGTGACAGTGACACAATGCATGTCTCAGTGTCTCACTGTGTGACTGGTCTTTTCAAGAAAAAGCTCAACTCGAGGTTTTTCGTATGAAATGAAGAAAATACGCTAAAGAAGAAAAGCCTAGAAGAGGAGGAGGAGGAGGAGGAGGAGGAGGAGGAGGAGAAGTAGGAGGAGGAGGAGGAGGAAGAAGAAAAAGAAGAAGAAGCAGAAGAAGAAGAAAAATGAAGAAGGAGAAGAAAAAGAAAAGTGAAAGAAAAATACACAAACTCTCATTAGATAGAAAGAAAAAAATAGGAAGCCCACTTTTCATTCAAACTCCCTCCTCCTCCTCCTCTTTCTCTCTCCTTCACTCCTTCCATACGAATTTCATTTTTCCATTGTTGTTCCTATAGGACTTTTCTTTCAAATTAAAAAAAAAAGGAGACGGTTTCAAAGTGAAAGAAAAATACACAAACTCTCATTAGATAGAAAGAAAAAAATAGGAAGCCCACTTTTCATTCAAACTCCCTCCTCCTCCTCTTTCTCTCTCCTTCACTCCTTCCATACGAATTTCATGTTTCCATTGTTGTTCCTATAGGACTTTTCTTTCAAATTAAAAAAAAAAAGGAGACGGTTTCCCCCTCCCCTAGTTTTGTCCTGCATGAATGGACGAAATGTTAAATCTCTCTCGAGGATCAAACAAGTTCAACCCCCTCCAACCATGTTTTTTGCCCTGGCGATTCCCCCTCAGAATCTTGGTTTTCTTCCCCCCCCAAACCATGGTTCCCCCCTGGAACCATGTTTTTCCCTGCCTTTCCCCCATTTTCTCTCGTACCTACTTTTGTGTTTTGTCGTCCCCAGACCTCCATTTTCTTTCGTTTTCTCCCTCAGTCTCTGTCTCTCTTTCTCTCTCTCCCTCCCTGTCTTTCTCTCTCTCCCTCCCTGTTTTTTCTCTCTCTTCCTCTCTCTCTCTCACTCACTCTCTCTCCCTTTCTTTCGCTCTCTTGCCTTTCTTGCCTACCTTAAAGTTTATGTACATTGTGACGAGAAAGAATACTTACTTATTAAAATGAATTCTTCTTGTACCGTATTCGCTAACGAACCTTGGTAATCATGAAGGCGGTGTTGTTTCGCTCCCGAATTTTCTCAAAAAATATTTAGGTGGAAGAATAATTTCCATCAGAAGAGTTGCCTTCATAGCCTATGTTATACCTAAACAGTAAACATGGTAGACTCCGTAGAGGGGTTTCGCGAGACAAAGTCTAGCCAAACCAAACCAAATCTAACCTAACGTAATCTAACATAGGTAACATGTATTGATGTTTTTTCCGCATTTAGGTGGAAGAATAATTTCCATCAGAAGAGTTGCCTTCATAGCCTATGTTATACCTAAACAGTAAACATGGTAGACTCCGTAGAGAAAGTCTAGCGAAAAAGCCGAACCGAACCAAATCTAACCTAACGTAATCTAACATAGGTAACATGTATTGATGTTTTTTCCGAGGAAACCATGTTTTTATCCCTGATTTTTTCGTATTTTGGTTCTATCATTTTCTGAAAAACATTATCACTTCTGGTGGAAAACATACTTATCGTTTTGGCAGGGTTCCAATGCTGTTTTGACTTGTTGATAATATCGCTGAAGTTCATTAAAAAGGGGAAATAGAATAAATGCTACACAAAAATGTATAATGTCAATATCTCATTTCTGTATAGTGACAACAGGTTGAATTTGTAACCCTTTGTATGTGATGATTTTTGATATCTGTGAGAATTTTCAAATGATCAATAAGATCCTTTGATTTGTGTTTTGAATCCGAATAAATGCTACACAAAAATGTATAATGTCAATATCTCATTTCTGTATAGTGACAACAGGTTGAATTTGTAACCCTTTGTATGTGATAATTTTTGATATCTGTGAGAATTTTCAAATGATCAATAAGATCCTTTGATTTGTGTTTTGAATCTCATCACGTCTTTCAGATCTTATCAGAAATTCATTTAGCATTTCTGAGGTCTTTTAAGCATATTATGTCCGGAGAATGAACTCAAGAAATGAGTACCTGTGAAAAATGAATTTTATGTGGTTCAATGTATCATGTGTGAAACAACAAAAAATCCACCATGCGCAAAAACAATGATATCTAAGTTCATAATGAAATTCATAAGAAAATTACAATACAAGGGAAACAGGGGTAAAAAGAGCTGAGAGGAAAATGCATGAGAGAGAGAAAGAGGGAGGGAGAGAGCGTAAATGAATATCCATTAAAGGATGTGCTGCGAAGAAAACACAAAAGTTGGTGAGAATTTAAAAAATCGAAAGAATTTTAAAACCTCCGCCGCGTCACCCCAAAGTACGTGACAGACGAAAACACCTTTTTCCCATTTGCAAAAATAAAGTAGGAACACCCTTTTCCTTCCATCTAATCCGAAATGTGCTAATTAATGAGGTTAAAAAAGAAAGTTCTCACTCGATAATATCCCCCGGTCTGGAGGGGAGATCTGTTTTCTCACGTGGAAAATTGTTATTTTTTATATGATGAAAAAATATTAACCTCGCGTTTTTTCTCGGGGTTTTCCTTTTCCTCCCATAACTTTTCCGCTCAACAAAACAGAACTATATGGACTCACAGCACCGCACTGCACGTTACAATGGGTTTTGCTGGTGAATGGTTCACTGATAATGTGACCACTTTTGCGTCCTCTGCTGCTCTCGCGTTTTTTCTCGGGGTTTTCCTTTTCCTCCCATAACTTTTCCGCTCAACAAAACAGAACTATATGGACTCACAGCACCGCACTGTACGTTACAATGGGTTTTGCTGGTGAATGGTTCACTGATAATGTGACCACTTTTGCGTCCTCTGCTGCCCTTGCTGGCGTCCAGTGTTATTGACCTATAACATTAGCTGCTGGTGGGAGCCATGCCATATCATACGTCATTTGCTAATTTAAAATCACCAGTTCATCTGAGGACAGGGAGCTATTTCGTAACTGGTGGCTGGTGGGAGCCATGCCATATCATACGTCATTTGCTAATTTAAAATCACCAGTTCATCTGAGGACAGGGAGCTATTTCGTAGAATTTTAGCTGATGTTTTCCTTTCAACACAAATTTATGCACAAGCAATGGTCAAGTTTGCTTTTGAAAATCATATTTGTAGGTGATGGTTTTCTCCAATACATATTTTATAAATCTGTTAGGCCCCGTCAAATTTTCTCTGTCTGCTAGTCGGTATTCAAAGCGAGGGTCCTTGGGTCATATTGAAAGAAAAGCTCCACATATTCTGTAACTTTTGTCAACAAAACGAGGAAATATGTAGATAAAGGTATCGACAGGTATTGTACTTCTTCTTCCCATACTGTTGAATATTCAGATGGGATTGGAAATGAAACCTTTGTTTAGGATCTCATCTATAATACCCATCATTTCCTGAAGCAGGCCGTATATAGTATTGTTTTGTCATTGATTGATACTTCTCCATTGCCACGTATACGTACTGTCCATTTACCCTGTGTGTATTCAATACTGTCCCTGAGTGTGTAAATCCCCTGAATCTCCCTGCCTTTTTGGAGTTTTGGGAGATACAGCCAAAGTTCCCCTGGACCATCACTAGTTTCAGTATGTACTGCCAATCCCAGGACTAGTCTTTTTTCCAGTACTGCCGTAATTACCCCACCAATAGTGAAGAATAATGTTCACAGCAGACAATAATACGTAGGCAATAAAGCCCAGAGAAAAGCAACAGAAATTGTGCAGCACCTCGACACAGTGTTTCATAAAGTTTCAGTTTTGTTATAATGGATGTAGTCTTTATTTTTATCCCCTATAATGTCCTTTTTTTATGGAAATAGGTCTGCTTAAATATTCAGCCTATGATATGGTTATGGTCCGCGCATAGAAGAGCGTCTGTTCTTTATTGCTGGATTTTTTCCCTCTCCCGAAAGTTAGGTCAAAGTTCGAATTCTGTGAGCCTTTTGATTCTCGTGGGTTTGACGCTACCTATAACTTTTGCTGGAAAACGCAGGCAGATACGAGTAGGAAGGTACATGAATTGAGTTTTTGATGTTTGTGAAAATGTGAAGGAAATAGGTCTCTCCCAAAATTTAGGTGTAAGGGCAAACGTCCCTAAAGGTAAGCTTCTATGAAACTTCCTAAACTTAATATCAATCTCATTAGAAATTTGGCACCCCATTCAAGTATACCTATAACTTTTGCTGGAAAACGCAGGCAGATACGAGTAGGAAGGTACATGAATTGAGTTTTTGATGTTTGTGAAAATGTGAAGGACATAGGTCTCTCCCAAAATTTAGGTGTAAGGGCAAACATCCCTAAAGGTAAGCTTCTATGAATCTTCCTAAACTTAATATCAATCTCATTAGAAATTTGGCACCCCATTCAAGTGCTTCATCCGAAGAGAGACAGGCAACGTTTAGAGGGTAAGTAATATGTACCAATAGTTTGGACTTGTGTTTCTTACAAAATCTTGGGTTTAAAATTTCGATCAGCCTAGGACGCGTTTCGTTCTCATCGGAAGTCATCAGCTAGGCATACCTTTCACTCAGGTGATGGTTAATAGTTCTGTGGTGGAAATTTTGGTAAAATGAGAACTCGTATAATTATGAAAACTAATGGGCGTCACAAATTTTTGCATCTGCACTCCGGAAATTCCGGTTTTGATTCCCGACAGAAACAAAGATTTTCGGATCTGTACTAGGGTTTAGGGAAGCACTCAATATGCCAGTAGTACCAAAACTCATACCTAACCAGGGAGAAACTTCGAAGCAGGAAAATGATTTGAGAAATTCGGATGTGGGATTTTACTACCTGAGGCATTTTGCAGAACTAGTAAACACAGAGGAAAATAGATAAAATATCTACCAACATCTAGTGCAAGTCATTAAATACAACTTTAATTGTAAGACTGGATGTATATAAAGGTACCAATCTAAAAGAAATAAAAATAAATACTATTAAAGAAATCAACTTTTTCTAGTAAACACAGAGGAAAATAGATAAAATATCTACCAACATCTAGTGCAAGTCATTAAATACAACTTTAATTGTAAGACTGGATGTACATAAAGGTACCAATCTAAAAGAAATAGAAATAAATACTATTAAAGAAATCAACTTTTCTTCAACTCTATTGTAATGGCTTTCAGATAACTCACTGGCAATCACCCTACATGCACGCGTACTTCCCAGCTCTGAATTCCTACCCTTCTCTTCTTGGTGATATGTTGTCCGATGCCATCAACTGTCTCGGATTTACATGGGTGAGAACGGAGTATCTACGTAGCTCACAATCCTTATGCGAATAGTAGCGGACTATTCTCTATCCTAATTGCGTTAAAAATAATCTGAATTTTAAAATGTCTAATCCCGGTTCCGGTCAGGTTTGAAAATAAAATGATCACAATCAAGATCCAGCCAATACTACCTATACAAACTACATAATCATGTTTTAGTAAGTATAGAAAAGTATGCATTTTTACAAAGTGTTTTTAGATTTGAAAGTTCTTGTTTCCCAAATGAGCGTGGAATTTAAGGACATCAAAATCGCCGATGCAACAACGCGAACGTGACTTGTGACGTGCTTATTGATATTAATGCTGCTTGTTCTACCACCAATAGTAAACATCATGCTGTTGAGAAGACTACTCATTACAAACCTACCTCACCGTTTCAAAAAGTTATTGGTAAGTTATCGTCAAAGATTAAATCCCATAATGTAGTTGTCACGGAGGCTGATAAAGGCAATAGTATTGTCATCTTGGATCGTGATAAATATTCATCAAAAGTTCTTGATTTTGTTAGTAAAGAAAATGCCACACCTACTAAAGATCCTACTCCCTCTTTGGACAAAGAACTTCGTAAATTCCTTAACCATGAGGGGACTGAACTTTTCCAGTTTCCTGCTAAGCTAGTCAACAAAAACCCACACGCCCCTAGACTACATACAATCTTATTCATAATTTGGGAGAACAACTTAGTGATTTGAGATTTCAGATATCCATTGTTATTAGCAATATCATAGATAATATCAATTTTTTATTTAGTTAATTTTTTATTTTAAAAATGCTTACTGTTAACCCAGTTTATGTTATGTAGATAAAGGTATCGACAGGTATTGTACTTCTTCTTCCCATACTGTTGAATATTCAGATGGGATTGAAAATGAAACCTTTGTTTAGGATCTCATCTATAATACCCATCATTTCCTGAAGCAGACCGTATATAGTATTGTTTTGTCATTGATTGATACTTCTCCATTGCCACGTATACGTACTGTCATATTTCCATTTACCCTGTGTGTATTCAATACTGAGTGTGTAAATCTCCTGAATCTCCCTATCTCATCTATAATACCCATCATTTCCTGAAGCAGGCCGTATATAGTATTGTTTTGTCATTGATTGATACTTCTCCATTGCCACGTATAGGTACGTACTGTCATATTTCCATTTACCCTGTGTGTATTCAATACTGTCCCTGAGTGTGTAAATTCCCTGAATCTCCCTATTCATTATGATCCTTATTACCCTTATTTATGAGGCTCCCATCAGTTAAGCCATTGCTTCTTGTGCATTTTTCATGGAGGGAGCAGAGAGCACTTTCAGATTCCCCTGCATATAAATTTTCAATTAGGAAAACAGTAACAACTCATTTCTATTCTCCAGCAGTCTTATTTAAGCTTTTAGCTTCTCTACCTTCACCTTTCGGTTCGAATTTTTCTTTTTTCTTCCTTACTCGACCTTTATTCGTTTCGACTTTTAAACAGCTCCTAATGGCCCCATGGATGAACAGTAACAACTCATTTCTATTCTCCAGCAGTCTTATTTAAGCTTTTAGCTTCTCTACCTTCACCTTTCGGTTCGAATTTTTCTTTTCTCTTCCTTACTCGACCTTTATTCGTTTCGACTTTTAAACAGCTCCTAATGGCCCCATGGATATTCTCCTTTTCCTTTTCTTCTCAATTTCTCTTAATCTCTTTGGATATGGACGGTATGTTACATTGTGTTTTCTCTGTTTCCAACCGAGTCTGAAATAGCTCCCGGATACCTAGGTATCTAATACATATTGGATTGAAATTGAATGTAGATTAACGGCTGGATCGTTTCAGTTTGCTCGTGATAAGATTTTATTATTGACACCATGTGAAGTTTCATCAGTTATCACTAATAGACCTGACATGTGACCAAGTTTTCATATGGTAGAAAATGTCCTAAGTACAATTAACATTATTATATTTTGTTTAGTTTGAGATAATGGTCAAGTACGATATCATACATATTTCTAGACATGGTCTTCACTTGACTGGAGTGGATTATGGACTGCCCTATCTGATAGACGTTAAAAAACAAGACTAAAAAGTAAAAGAACAGACGAGTTGATATATTTCGACCATTACTATGGCCATCTTCAGAACAACTAAATAAAAAATTACAAAAATTTGAAAATTCGCGCTAAGACTACACAAACGCTACTAGCGGTGAAAATTAAAACTAGAAAAGACAAGAATGGGGCTGTTAAACAAAATTTGTAGGAAAATTAATGATAAGATACAAAGGAGATTATGGAATAAAATTGAGTTGAGTGCAAGGAGAGCAGGGAGGTCAAAGAAATGGGAAGAACTCACAAAGGAAAAGGAAATCAGATATAAAAAGAAGGGATAAAGAAAATAAAAAGGAAGAAAGAGAGACCAAACTAATAAAGAAAGAAATTATATAAAAGGAATTAATAAAGAAAAATAAAAAGGAAGGGAGAGAAATAAGGAAGAAAGAGAGGAAATTAATTAAGAAAGAAATAATATAAAAGGTAGGAATAAAGAAGAGTAAAAAGAAAGGAAGGACGAAAGAAATTCTCAGCTGTCATTTATCAATACTATTAATTTTATGTATTTTCTTAGTGGTAATCTTTGGATTCTTGAGACCGCCAAATTTCATCACGTTTCAGACAACTGCAAGTGAATCCACCCTCATCTGCCTCCTAGCTGGAAGGACTGAAGCCATAAGGAAATATCAGCAAAGCCATCCAGAACTGGAACATGCTGAAATCAACAGTCGTCTAGTAGCATACTGCTCTGACCAGGTAAGAAGTTTGAAATGTATGAGTCCAGCCACTCACTATTAGGTAGATCTGACAGGTAGGTACACCTGATCAGGTCCGCCTGTCAGGTTTACCTCATAGTGAGTGGCTGGCCTTAGTGAAACAATTCCGGAAGCATTTTCCTAAATAATACCGTTAAGTGCCGCTTGCGGAACAAAATTCTTTTCCAGAGATATCTTAAAATCTTTCTCATTTCCCCAAAGATGACATAAAAGAGTTAATTATCTTTTTAATCGTGCAACCACGGCTATAAGCCATGTTTTCTCCGGAGCCATTACTTGATGAGTTGATGCTCTTTAGGTGTAGGAATTCTCCTTAGACAAAGAGTTAAAGCTATCATAAGAAGTTAAAAACTAAAATAATCTGGACAGCTTATCCTCAATGACAGGTATGCCTTGATTATCACTAACCATCCCAAATCGGTCAGCAGCACTTAACTCTTTCTAGTCACCAAGTCACCTTTCCATTTACCAACCAAACCCAACGTTGCTTAACTCCCCGTTTGATTCCAGGCTCATTCATCTGTGGAGAAGGCAGGGCTGATTGGTTTGGTCAAGATGAGATACATTGAGAGCGACGATAAGCTGAGTTTGCGGGGAGATAAACTAATTGAGGCCATCGAAAGAGACAAGAAGAAACATTTGATACCATTCTTTGTGAGTACCAACCTATCTTCTTTGTAATCGAAATTTGTGCTTTTTGTAGTGGGAAATATTCACACGGAAAGTTTTGCTCTAAGACAGAAAGACAGACACAACATTTTCACTTTCAAAATGCTCTGTGTACATAAAGGACACGGAGGGAGAAGATATTGTTTCTGGGAGTCCAAGGGGGTTTTGAACATATCACAATCCTTCCAAGACCGCGAGACGGGTATCATGCCTATCTTAAGGAACCATAAAGCTAGCAAACAAGTGGGAAAACACACAAGTAAAGACTATGGGCTATAAATCACTTCCTTTGGAGTCAGAGGGAACCCTAAAGCGTATACATATTTCCTAGCACTTTTCGATGTCCTATACTTTGTACAGGTTCTCTGTAGGTCTGTATTCCTTTGATCGATGAAGCATTTATTTGATAATGTAAGTAAGTGGTGAAGTACAATAAAATCGCGTATAATATCTCTAGTAGCGCGGTCAAACTTTCTTGACTTGGTGGGGCGGAGCGCTACCGCGCTCCTTAATTACAATAACCTACAAATTAATAATACTTTATTTAGATTGCCAACGTAGTTTCTTCTTGCTCATCTTTTATCGTACATTTATACTGTCAAATTTTGCTTTGGCGGTTTATTTGAGTGACTACCTAGTGCATTTATCTCGTTTATTTCAGGTCTGTGGCACTCTAGGCACAACAGGAGCTTGTGCGTTTGATAATTTGGAGGAATTGGGACCGATATGTAAGTAGAGGACAAAACTGCATCTAGTATTCCTCATAATTAGAGTATTGTGAGAAAAAAGTGCCTCATAAGTGGTAGGTTATAGGTTCAAATCCCCTACCGGGATATGGAAAAATATGAAAATGGGCACTGAATTTTTTGACAAATCATTTAATCACATAAAAGAAAACTTTTTTTTTGCCAAAAATGTTTGTTGAATTACAGGTGAAAAAGAAGGCCTCTGGTTGCATGTGGACGCAGCCTATGCAGGTTCTTCCTTTATTTGTCCCGAGTTCAGGAAGTGGCTGGCTGGTGTGGAGTATGCCAACTCTATTGCGTTTAATCCTAGCAAGTGGCTCATGGTCCATTTCGATTGCACAGCCATGTGGTAAGAATTATTAAAAAAGAAAGTAATAAATTAAGAAAGTATAATCTTACAATATTATTGTTGATCTTCCTCTGATTCGATCATTTTATGTCACTGCTGACTGCTGGGGCAGTTTTCTAGGATTCTAGGTTATACAATAAATCGCTTTTACCTATAACTGTTACTATTAGGGCTAGGAAAGAGGAAAAAGCAGATATTATTTTCACAGAAAAAAAGAGGAAATAGGTATATCTACATATATTTAATTTAGATTATACATTTTTGGTTGTTCTGAAGATGGCCATAGTAATGGTCGAAATATATCACCTCGTCTGTCCTTTTATCCTTTTAGTTGTTTTTTAACGTCTATCAGATAGGGGACAGTCCATAATCCACTCCAGTCAAGTGAAGACCATGTCTAGAAATATGTACATTATTATATTTTAACAAAAATAAATAAATTATAATAATGTTAATTTGTGGAAACATTTGGTGGAGGCCGTACGTAGGTGTTTTGAAATTGAGGATTTATTTCCAACTAAAGGTCATCGGGGCTCATTATTTGGCATCGTGCTATGTATCGCCATGATGTAGATTAATTTGATATCTTCTTGCTTTTGACTTTCAAAATTTCGCCTACGTAGGTATAATAATATTCAATCAGATTTCACCAATTTGTCTGAAATCCCACGCAAAAAGTAAGTCGTGTAAGTAGGTAGATCAAAATAAATACATATTAAAAACTGTTGAAAACATAATTTGAAATTTGGAGTCCAAATTCTACATAGGTATTTATAGATTGACAAAGCTGCTTTTTGTATATAAAACTTTACCTGCTTCTTTTCTTTCTGTTACAGTTCCCCCGGAGCGACCTGAAATTTTCGATTTTCGAAACAAAGACAAGCAGCATCGGAAGATTGAGCCGTTCAATGAGGGTCAGGAGTTGAAACTGCAGTGCCAAGTCATTGGAGGTAAGGGCTTTATTTAGTTTATTTTACCAAAATTAAACTAAATATTTATTTATTTTACAACTTACGGCTTTCAAAGCCATTTATTGTTACAATATAGTAAGAGTACAGATCATAAATAAGGACTAAAAAATACGGCTGCATCCGAATTCCGCAAAAAATGATCTTTTTTGAACCTTTTTGTAAGCGGGACATCCGAATTCCGCAATATCCATAAAAATGTGACTTATACCCTACATTTTCTTGAAATTTTTCAGGACGTCCCCAGCCAAAAGTGGTGTGGTTTCTCGAAAGCCAGCTGATAGAAGGCCGCACCGAAGTGTACGACAATATGGTGAAGAATGTCATCACCATTGATCCAGTAGCCAGACATCATCTGCACAGTCGTCTGGCCTGTAATGCCTCCAATACGAATCTCATTACAGCGTCCATCCGACAAATCACGCTGGATGTTAACTGTAAGTACCTTGTAATTGTAAATGTAATATTTTATTGGACATTAACAAGCATGTAGGTAATATTGATATAGATACAAAGAGTTTCGAGAAATAGGTGCAGATATGCAGATAAAGAAAGAAATTAGTTTAACTGAGCAGAAGGAAATACTTAGGTAAGATCCCCTATTAAAAAAAAAAAAAAAAAAAAAAAAAACATGTATTCTGTATGTAAATTAAAAAATCTTTATTTATTTAAACGAAAAACACTTATATGAGAACATAGAAAAAGTATAGGTACCTACGATCACACAGACAAATACGAAAAAAAAATACATTGATTTTGCTAGAAATTTGAAAGACATATCTTTTACATGAGTTACTCGATCATATCAGTTGCACCAAGATTTATTTGTGAAAGTTTCTTTTTTATGATACCTAACCGTACTACCCCCAGAAAGTTGCTCATTTGTGAAAGTTCTTTTTGTATTCTACCTAACCATATATTATTATCCCCAGAAAGTTGCTCATTTGTGAAAGTTCTTTTTTATGCTACCTAACCGTATTATCCCCAAAAATTTGCTCATTTGTGAAAGTCCTTTTTTATGCTACCTAACCGTATTATCCCCAAAAATTTGCTCATTTGTGAAAGTTCTTTCTGTATGCTATCTAACCGTATTACCCCCAGAAGGCCAGAAGGTTGCTCATTTGTGAAAGTTCTTTTTATATGCTACCTAACCGTTTTACCAAGGCCTGATGTACTAAGGCCTAGATATCTACATAGGCAAGCATTGAGGCCACTGAGATAGAAATCATACTAGGTATCTACCTATCTAATAGGTACCTGTTTGTTGATTTTTTCTTTTTTGCGGAATTCGGATGTATACCCAAGGGTCATTTTGCGGAATTCGGATGTGTTTTTTTACTACCTGAGACATGTTGATAATTAAAGCACAACCCTGACACAAAGTTGTGACTTTGCCGAGAAATGAATTGCTCATCCTTGAGGGGGATTTAACCATTTAACTGATGAAGTCATATTAGATTTTATACTGCCTCGCCTTATTGGCAAGGATTTCAACCAGCAGTCCGTCTCTCCAATAGGATCCATAACCCTGAGTGACGCTTAAAGGTGTGTCCACACTAGTCGACCGGCCGTCGGTCGATATCGACTGAATCGTCCACACTGCCTCGACAACATAGATTCGCCTCGTCGATCGACGACCGGTCGACTCTTTGGACATTATCAACAAGTTTCCATTTATTATTTTTAGTCCGTCCTTCCTTTATTATTACAATAGTAATGAAAAGGTATAAGGGACGGACTATTGTATTCGCTTCGGTGTCGTCTGTCTGTCTGTCGGTCTGTGCCCATAGAAGGACTTATCCAAACCTGGTCGACCTATATATCAAATTAAAGGTCCTTTTACCAGGAACACGAAAATGGTGGTGCAAATTTTTACTTCAGTCGTTAATTTAAGACCGGTTTTAGCGTCATCTATGTTAAGCTACGCCGAGCAAGGCCAATAAATGGATGGGTGACTTGAAGTTAATTGAGTAATTGTGGATTTTTTTTTTTCACATTTTCTCACACAAATGAGCTCTGATCTTGAAATTTGTCGCGCCGACCTATGAACTCAAAGCGAGAAAGTTTTAGATAACACTTCAGTCGTTAATTTAAGACCGGTTTTAGCGTCACCTATGTTAAGCTACGCCGAGCAAGGCCAATAAATGGATGGGTGACTTAAACCTTATATTGGGAATAAAGGGAGAACGGCTCTAGTCTTGATTTTAAATCATTACATGAAAGTAAAATCAAATCAAGAATAATAATAAACTGAATATTAAACAAATAAAAAAAAAAAAAAAAAAAAAAAAAAATGTAAATTAAAAAATCTTTATTTATTTAAACGAAAAACATTATTTATATGAGAACATAGAAAAGTATAGGTACCTACGATCACACAGACAAATACGAAAAAAATTACATTGATTTTGCTAGAAATTTGAAAGACATATCTTTTACATAAGTTACTCGATCATATCAGTTGCATCAAGATTTATTTGTGAAAGTTCCTTTTTTATGACACCTAACCGTACTACCCCCAGAAAGTTGCTCATTTGTGAAAGTTCTTTTTTTATGCTACCTAACCGTATTATCCCCAAAAATTTGCTCATTTGTGAAAGTTCTTTCTGTATGCTACCTAAATGGTATAGCCATCCGTAAAAGCGGAGCTAGTGCCACGGATGGGGATGGACATATCTGATAGTCCGATAGTGATTCTTGGATAGTAGGTACATAAGTACTGATTTTCTTTAATCACGATCGAATAAACTACGGGCTAAAAAATTCCCGGAGGGACGGACCCAGCTTGTTATATCATAACAACATCAGAACATACAACATTCGAATAAATGGTATAGCCATCCGTAAAAGCAGAGCTAGTGCCAAGGATGGGGATGGACATATCTTAATGATAGTCCGATAGTGATTCTTGGATTACTGGAACTAGGAGTATCTGCCCCTGACTATAATTTTATTCTCGAGTTGGTGTATCCAGTTATAAAACGTTTTATAGCAAATGTTTTACTCTATCCTTCTCAAGGCCTTTTAAAAGTCATGATTCTCTCGGTACACATTATACCTACGTATATTCCTAGAAGAATTCCATTTAAAAGGGCTTCGCTCACAAGTCCCTATTCCCTAGGACGATAAAGTGTAATATTCGCAGACTCTCTGCAGAACACAAGGCTGGCAAAACTTGTCTCTGCCATTATACTATGCAAGAGAGAGAGAGAGAGAGAGAGAGAGAGAGAGAGCTCTCTGCAGAACACAAGGCTGGCAAAACTTGTCTCTGCCATTATACTATGCAAGAGAGAGAGAGAGAGAGAGAGAGAGAGAGAGAGAGAGAGAGCAAATAATATTGTATTATTATTCAGGAGAGAAAGAAAGCAGACTGGTTGCTTTGAAAAATATTCAAACTTTTAGACTCCGGGAAAATAATGGCAGAAACTTTATTAAAAAAATGTAAAGCTTTAAAATAAATCAAGTGAGAATCTGGTCCAGGGCCGTATCCGGTTGAAGGTGGAAGGATAACGTTTTATGCCTCGGCTGGGATCGAACCACGCCCATATTCATAGGGAGGTCGTTTCATGAATATAAGAAGTAACGATTTCTTTGAAAGCATGAGAGGATTCTTCCTCTGAGAAATCGACATTTGACGGATATTAAGCTTCCCAAGATTCGGATCTTGCCCAAGGATCAACCCAGCTATTCATAGCTTCACAGCTGGGATCCGTGATATCGTATCTTAATGCCAACATACCTCCTCAGGGTAAAGGAGACACGGTCATAATTATTTATGCTACGTATACAATGGAACTTTTGCCGTACTTTTCCTTTTCATTCCTTCGCTTACCACGTAAATTTGTTAAACACCTACCTGCCCGCAATGAAAGTTCACATTTACCAATTCAATTCTAAAATTCAAAGTTCAATTCCTACTTCAGTGGGTGGTAGACCACTAGAAATGGCTGTTTAGTTCTGAAAACAAATTCTCCTTTGATACATTCTCTTACCTTTGACTCAAGTTTCGACTAAGTGCATTGTCCCACGGAAGCAAGAATGAAACAAAGTTGAAGCTTAATCCTTTATGTTAACCTAAAGTTTTATCAAGCTAAACTTCTTTTTCCAAGTTAACTTCTTTTTGTTTTCTAAAGTAGTAATAGTAGATAATACAGTAGTAATACCCACTTAGTTGAACGGGAATAACTTTTATTAAACAGACTTAGAGACACGATAATATTCTACCTGTAATATTGTCATGCATATATAAAAGTGCTTTCTTTTATGGGGAAAATTTTGTGCATATACATAGTTGTGCTTGTGTTTTCTTCAACTGTTGTGTAGTCTTGTATGTTGGGTATTTGACTGTAAGTTATGTTAGAATGTTTATTTATTACCTATGAATATTTTTTTGACATGACTCTATCAAGATTTTGCCAAATTTAATGTCAAGAAGTCCAACAATGTAAAACTGGTCTCTGGGACACAGACCTGTTCTGTGTATATTAGGCCTCATATAAATCCTAGCCTGATAAGACGGTATCTATAGGTCTAACAACATAAAGGCTGACTGTTACTGTATAGGATATTTACTTGTAAGTAAACTTATGTACTTATGGGTAAATCAGAGCTATCCAACATGTGTATAGTGAAATATCTCGTTCCTTTATTAGATTATTAGTATTAGGTTGCAAAATAGATCATTCACAAAAAATGTGACTTATACCCTACATTTTCTTGAAATTTTTCAGGACGTCCCCAGCCAAAAGTGGTGTGGTTTCTCGAAAGCCAGCTGATAGAAGGCCGCACCGAAGTGTACGACAATATGGTGAAGAATGTCATCACCATTGATCCAGTAGCCAGACATCATCTGCACAGTCGTCTGGCCTGTAATGCCTCCAATACGAATCTCATTACAGCGTCCATCCGACAAATCACGCTGGATGTTAACTGTAAGTACCTTGTAATTGTAAATGTAATATTTTATTGGACATTAACAAGCATGTAGGTAATATTGATATAGATACAAAGAGTTTCGAGAAATAGGTGCAGATATGCAGATAAAGAAAGAAATTAGTTTAACTGAGCAGAAGGAAATACTTAGGTAAGATCCCACGCATTTATGTCAAAAAAAAAAAAAAAAAAAAAAAAAAAAAAAAGAAAAAAAAAAAACGAAGATGACGACGAGGAAGAATTTTAGGAACAGGAGAAAACACAAGGATGAGAAAGAAGGATGAGGTCTAAAATCTAAAGTGGACTTTTATGCAAATACAGAAATATCTCCTTTTCCATTCGTCCCCAAAGGAGAAAGGATTTTCCCTGTATTTCTGGTTTAATTACCTAAGATGTATACAAGAGATACGACAACCTGGGTAGAAAAAAATGTATAA
Organism: Diaphorina citri; assembly: GCF_000475195.1. Classification (NCBI taxonomy): domain Eukaryota; kingdom Metazoa; phylum Arthropoda; class Insecta; order Hemiptera; family Psyllidae; genus Diaphorina; species Diaphorina citri. The sequence goes on along the minus strand of NW_007377961.1, from coordinate 157,140 downwards.
CGAACGTTAATTTGCACTAATCTGGATTAACATGAAACTAATGGGCGAGATGTTCTTTGAAAAATTCCATCTGTTATTCTGTGTGTATACGGGTGTACGGTGGAAATTGTACTCCGAAGGATTGGATAGAAAGTTTTCCCATTTCTACTGCCCTACGGACGTACTTAATTTGTTTAGCATGTTTGTAATGTTCTTCCTACAAGTAGGGTATGTTTTGAATGTATGTACTCGCTTATATTTTTCTCTGTTTAGGTATCTCTGTTTAGGTACCCACACATCAAACTGGTACCTACTTATTTTAGAGATTCATCTGGAAAACATTCCAGGTAGAACTACCTTAATCCCACTTTTCTCTCGCGTCTTTCCCTTCATACCTTACCCTTAACCAACCGATTCCTTGTTCTGTTCCTGGGGTAAAATCCCCCCCCCCCCAGTTACCATAGTTCTGCCGCATTGTTCACTTGGAGAGTTGGGGAGTTTTAGAATTCCCAGGGCAACTCAAGAGCCTTTGTTTTAAGTTATGATACTCCAAATCAAAAGTCAATTTCATTTTCATGAAACCAGGACCCCTTTTCAGAGAAAGATTGTAAGGGATACAAAAATTAATGAATTTTCTTAAGCGACTACAGGAGATAAAAAATTCCCACGCTGCAATTCAAAACGAACTTTGTGCCAATGAAAATCTATCAAAAATGCAAGTTGTAATAATTAGACAACTATCTATCAAGATTTTTCTTGGTCTTAAGAAAAGGCGATGAGGGATGATGTAGATTTCTAAATATAGAACCTAACATAACGGGTTGTGATACAATACAAACATATTGGTTTCTTCATTTTGGAGCATTATTTCAACAACTTTGAAACCTATCATAATGCTGTCAAGTACCAACTACAAAAATTCCCACGCTGCATCAAATCTATCAAAAGATGCAAGTTGTAATAATTAGACAACTATCTATCAAGATTTTTCTTGGTCTTAAGAAAAGGCGATGAGGGATGATGTAGATTTCTAAATATAGAACCTAACATAACGGGTTGTGATACAATACAAACATATTGGTTTCTTCATTTTGGAGCATTATTTCAACAACTTTGAAACCTATCATAATGCTGTCAAGTACCAACCACGACTCGATGCTTCCCACAGTCATTGGAATTACCGCATTACCGATGATCATCGTCGAGTCACCGAAGTCCATGGACACACCATGATTACCAACTACATACATATACTTACTACCAAGTGCCTAGATGAGCTAAATCATGACGAGAGAAAAGTGCTTTGAAAATCACAACCCATACTTTCTAGTATGCATACTTTCACCAATGTGTACCTACCTTGTATGCATAATAAATTATAAACATGTCATTCATATTACCTTCAACATTTATGTTCCACTTCTCGAGAACTTTTCCTCAAGTTCTACAACTTTACAGCCCTACAGAAACTTATACAAATTAAAACTTTTGTAGACTTTTTGCAAAAATAAAATATGTTTCAAGATTTCCTCTCTTAAAAGTGAATTAATTAAAGTTTCTAGTCATTGGGGGATATAAAAAAACTGAGAACATGCGAAATTTTGAACTGAAAGTTGAAGTAAAATCAGTGTAAAGTTTCTAGTCATTGGGGGATATAAAAAAACTGAGAACATGCGAAATTTTGAACTGAAAGTTGAAGTAAAATCAGTGAAAGTTTCTAGTCATTGGGGGATATAAAAAAACTGAGAACATGCGAAATTTTGAACTGAAAGTTGAAGTAAAATCAGTGTTTTTTTTTGTTATTTTTTCGTTCTTGCGAGTGTATTTCTTCGAAAATTTTGCTAAAGTGAGCTTTTTCTCGTTTCCTTATTTTATTTCTCTCTTCTTTTATTTATTCAAGAGATTTTAGATCTATACTGAGTGACTTGTTGAAATAACGAAGTGAGTTCTGACTAGACGACTTTCCATCATTTACTAAGCTTGTACTTATACTTGGTTATTGAAGTATGTCTGTTTGTTCCATAATAATTCTTGAACGGTTAAGCCTTTGAAATTTCATAGGAACCTTCATCACCAGTTTTCCTCTTTTTCCACGTTCTTTGGAATTGAAACAACATTGACCCACCACCCTTTTACAGATTGGCGGATAAAAATGCAAACACTTTGGTTTTTTCAAATTTTAAACTTGGGGATGCAATTTGCAATAACTTGGGGGATAGTAAAATCAAAGAGCTTGCCATATTTTTCATTCATTCATTTATTTATTATTCTTTTGTGCAGCGAAAAAATAATGCAACTCAACACAATATATTTCGCATAAAGGGAACACAAGTTTGAGAGCGGAGTTACCGCTTTGGGCACAAATGTTATGTCAAAACTCGAGCTGCATATAGCCACAGTATGGTTTTGTAGGATCCGTCATTAGATCCCTGGAGCCTGGAGTTAAGCTACATACATTTGAGCATAACGAGTGACTGTTCTAGCCACTCAATATCAGGTAGACCTTATAGCTATATCTGATCCGGTGTACCTGTCAGGTCTACCATAGTGGGAAAGGTTAGAAGAATAAGAAGCTAATATAGAAGATTTATTGCTAGAAAAATATAAAACCGAGGACATAGACTTTACTCCCTGGTGTTTATATATGAATGCTGGAACTGAAATTGAAAACAAAACAATGCCTCCATATCCCAACATTTAATAAATACAACCGGAATACCAACCTAGGTCGAGGAGACCCCGTAGGCGATGACGTCATAATTCATGACTCCCGCTTCGTTTGTTTGTGCGCAAGCGTTTCTGCGCATTTTGACGTGAAATCTGACGGCACAACTCTTTGAACTTTTTCATTAGAACGGCAATTAAAAATTGAATTTTCGACCCTAAAAGTTATTTTTTCGGAGTTTTGACCTCAGATTTGGATTTTTCACAACTTTTTACGTAGGAATCGACCTTTCATTAAAAAATATTTTCCCAATTACAACTCCTCCATTATTCTCAATAATTATTTCACTTTTATTTTAATTCATTCTATTAGAGTTTTCCTCTTGAATCCCGGACACTCCGGACAGTCATAGAAGTCAAGAAAACTACTCATCCACACGTGTATAAATAATTTGCACAAAAATTCATTAGAAATAAAAATGAGTATTCTCAGAAAATCTGCTGGTATCGTCTCTAACTGTAACCTTCATCTTTTCACGCCTTGTCTTCCTTTGCTTTTGTTAAAAGGTTTTGAAATTTTGACTGATGACTTCAAAAACAAAGTTAGCACTTACTTTGAAAAAATAATTAGTCCAAAGTTTTTTTCCCTCTTTGAAAAATAGAATCTACCTTCTTGGAAATATTCTTTTCGAAAGTTTGTTCTAAAGAAAATGTGTTTTCTAAAAAAAGGAGAAAGAAAAGTACATTTTTTAACCCGATTACTGGAATATGACAGGTTTCCTTTAGCACTGGAGTGTTTGCACGAGAGCATGCTATTTACAATTCCTTTACAACTTACAAAGTTCATCAAGAGCTTTGGTGTCAAAACAACCTTCACAGAAAAGTTTTTTGGCCGAAGCGAAAAAAAGAAAGGAACAATCGCACTTCTGTGGCTTATTTTTAAACTACGACAACCAACCAATTTGAAGGGCGAAGGGTTTCTCTGTACTTACATACTTACTTAGCAATAAGAATTAGATTAATACTTTAAAGACTGGTAAAGAAATACATACTATGATGCATAAAAACATCTAGGTACCTACTATGATCCAAAAAACTGCAGCTTCTAGAAAAATCCAATGCCGTTTTATTCCAGCCCTAGCTCCTTTTTAACCGATTCTGCCCGCTACAACCCAAATATTCGTAGCTTTATTTCCCTCTCCGGTATTCGAACCCGGTAAACTTCGGCACTGTAGCCAAGGATCCCAAGGTTACATAAAACAATTTACAAAGGAAATTTTTTATCGTTCATCTTGCACAGACACAATGGTGTTTTTAAAGCGTCATATATCACACTACTATTAAATACAATAAGTAAATACAATGTCGCTGTAATAAACTAATACCACCAGTGTCATATTTACTTTACGTATTACGATGGAAAAAAGTTCAGATCTAGGTATACAGGATGGAAGAGTTATTTTTAAAACAGCAAAGTTTATGATTTTTTTCATGGCGGCTCCTTCAAAAGTTTTTGAAACGTGGCCATTTTTATGAGAACATTAAATTTAAGGGCACAATATTCAACTTACGAGTAAACTAATTTTACCGATACATAATATTATGGAGAACTACCTATGTGGAATCATCCAACTTTTTCTTGAAGACCATAAGTAAAATAAGAAACATTGTTTGAGTATTTTTTATTTTATACTATTTATTTAGCTATAGTTTCCCATTTTTAGTCCGTCCTTCCTTTATTATTACAATAGTAATAAAAAAGGTATAAGGGACGGACTATTGTATTTCTCTTGTCCATTGAACCAGAACAATTTTCGGCCATCCAAGTACAAATATGTACCTACATATTCCAAATTCGACACTCTTTGCCATTTCATTCGGAAACTTGGCCACCCTAAACATAGGAAGCTGAGACAAGAGAGGTGACTGCACAGTGCCAATAAAGATAGCAATTTATAATATTTTTAGTCCGTCCTCCCTTTATTATTACAATAGTAATAACAAGCTGGGTCCGTCCCTCCGGGAATTTTTTAGCCTATAGTTTATTCGATCGTGATTAAAGAAAATTAGTACCTATGTACCTACCTACATTGCTTAATATTCAGTTTATTATTATTCTTGATTTGATTTTTCGATTTTACTTTCTGGAGTTTTAGAATTCCCAGGGCAACTCAAGAGCCTTTGTTTTAAGTTATGATACTCCAAATCAAAAGTCAATTTCATTTTCATGAAATCAGGACCCCTTTTCAGAGAAAGATTGTAAGGGGGACAAAAATTAATGAATTTTCAGCGACTTCAGGAGATAAAAAATTCCCACGCTGCATCAAATCTATCAAAAGATGATCCCTCATTACACGGGGAGTATTTTAAGATAGGAAATTTTTGGTCGAAAATTGGCCGCCGTAGGCGGCTCAGGCTCGGGACTTAAATTTTCATTTTTTTTTATTTTATTATTTTTTTTTTCAAATACGTATTCCGCAAATGTAATAGAAAGTCGTGTGATGTTCACACCAGATTTTTTCCCCACTAACCTACATTTTAAATTGCCATATATCTGCACGGAGGTACCTCAACAAACATAAATAAAACTACATATTTCTAATTTCTCTACATACTATCACATTTTAAATTGCCATATATCTGCACGGAGGTACCTCAACAAACATAAATAAAACTACATATTTCTAATTTCTCTACATACTATCTAGGTACAAATTCAAGTTGTTGTTTTTTTACACTCCCAAAATTGCTATTATATTATTGTCCTAGAAAAAATGGCAAGTTGGATGTTCGCCAAACGTATTTAAACTTTTTTTTTGAGAACTCCGTTTGACTTTCAGGCAGCTATTATTCATCATGGTTGTACACGAGTACAGGATAATGCATTTTATAAAGCTTTGGAAAGAGCAGAGGAATCCATTGGATCCAGGATAGACGTCGACAGTATTTGTATTAGCGAGAAAGTTTCTAACTTATATTATAGGTACATAACCCCCTTTTGCATTCGCTATTTCGCAAAAGTTCTGATATAAGAAAGGTATTACAAACGAAAAACCTTGCATAATTATTATTACCTATGAATATTTTTTTGACATGACTCTATCAAGATTTTGCCAAATTTAATGTCAAGAAGTCCAACAATGTAAAACTGGTCTTTGGGACACAGACCTGTTCTGTGTATATTAGGCCCCATAGAAATCCTAGCCTGATAAGACGGATGTAGGTATCTAATATAGGGTTAACAACACAAAGGCTGACTGTTACTGTATAGGTTTAACGTAAAGGCTGATTGTTACTTATTCTAACGTACGTAAAGGATGACTGTTACTCTACAAAAGCTGAGTGTTACTGTATAGGTCTTCTTCGTGAATAATAAATAAACTCACCTCTCTTATGATTGTGAACACAGCAATCTCTCGACTCTCAGCCTGTACAAACAAGGACATGGATAAAGTGATTAGCTCTGCATTATAAAGCAAGTAGTGTCTTTTCATATATGAGAGAGCGAGGAGGGTTTTATGGTAATGAGCTAATGTAATCCAGAATATTAGAGTCACTTGTAGCCTGGAGTCATCTATATTTATGCTTGTCTCAAACCCACCGCACAAAGGCAAACAGGGAACCCGTGTTTTCCTTGCAAAGGCTCCGGAGAGTATTAGGGGTGGAAAATTACTCGCCTTATACGAGTATTAAAATACAGATAGGTTGCCTACCTTAAAATCTGATATTTACCTAAAGGTACCTTCCTTGAAAACATAAATGTACCACGTACCTTTCTTAAAATCTGATAGACTTATTTATCTGTCTAAAATTCGGATTCGAAAAAATATATCTTCATGACTGCCAGGATTTGAATTGGGTGTACATTAATTTAGGACTACCTAACAACTTTCATCTTAGTAGGATGAAAGTTTTTACGCCTCGCCTTATTCCTGCAGTATAATGCAGCGTTCTGTTGGCACATCCACCATTTTTAAAACCGGGAGAAAAGAAAAATACGCCCGTGTGAAAAAACCTGAACATAAAATCTACATAATTCTCCGTTATATTTCAAAATAAATAGCTTCAGCTGACGAGTCGTACCTATGGTGGACTTTTTTCTCTATGGAAAGCAATTTTTTATTGCATAAAAAAGAGGGAAAAAACTAAAGTTTTCTCACATGCATTTTGCATTTTTATAGTTTTTTTGTAAAAAAATAGTTGGTACCTATACTAGATGTAGGAATAAGGTTTAAAGAAGAGCATAAAACAAGACTCTGTCTGGAGTTTTTGGTATAAAATTTAAATTTGGATCAACGGCAGACTGTTGACACGAAACGGAAAGATTTTTGTTCAGTGTATGTGTCATTGTACCTACAACAAACCATCTCAGTGGTGAAATGGTGGACTTTGGATATGGAAGTTACTAGATCGAGTCCAAATCAAGTCATATCAATCGGGGAACGATATTTGTAACAAGAATTTAGGTATGATTAACACAATTAAATTTCCTTTTATCCTATACGATAGCTATATTTCCACATTTTCCTCCTTCCATATTCCATATAAATATTCCTACCTACGTATATATGAGGTATCCAATTGATATCAAACTCAATACAGCAGTAGGTATTTATTAGCAGAAAATCAGCTAAATCTCTCAGTCAAACACTTTTCAAACCAACAGAGTGTATCAAATTTATATAGGTAAATAGTGTAAAATTTATTTACACTCTAAATAGTGTAATGTCGAACGGGAAAAAACCCAAGTTTCGCCTGTCTTGGAGGACACATTTGGAAACCCCAATGTTGACACAAAACTGAGAATGAGGCACTCGAGCGGTGGGGGTGATAATTCAAAACTTTTTCCAGACGAAAATCCCTTGGTGACTGTTTCACTTAGTTTTTCCGCCAGAGAGGTCGAGGGGGGTGTCCTCGTCGAGAAAATCGTCTTATACTATAGGAAACCACTTTGCACTGTTTTCTCTGTTAATTTGGCATATAAGGGGAAACCTTTCCAACTTCTAGGGTCATCAGGAATAATGTCAAATGGCTGTTTCTCTGAGATTTCAAGATACGTAAGTCTGAGTGCACCAAACTTGATCAATTGCTCATACGTTGTTAAGTTGAGTCATTCTCCAGCGCTCGCAGAGTAAACACCTCTCTCGCGCATTTTTGGTCTGATGATGAGAATCTGAGTATTCTTGAAAGCTCACCAAATTTTAACTGTCGATAGTCGAATCTTAATTGTCTTTTTAATTTCAATTTTAATTCTTAAATCTTTTTTCAATAATAGATCAGTTGCGCTTACTTGGGCCCAATGTTTGATCTGGCTGTCGGAGAAATATCTCTGAAATGTTCTCTCGGTCATGTGAAAGCCTGAACATTGAGTCCTGCTTTGATAGAAAGGATGACTTCAGGCTTCGAGAGAGAATAACTTTCCATAATGGTCCGTTCCTTTTGGTAGAGTGTAGGTTGCTGTAATTATAAAATGCTAACATGGAACCATTCCTTTCCTTTAGACCACACTTACCTACAATCCGCAAAGCATACAATTGGCATTGAGTAAATAGAATGCTCATTCCTCCAAATAAAACGCCATACTTGAGAATATATAGTCGAAAGATTTCCGTTCAGTATCTAAGAGGCACTTGAGAAATCCCCAGCCCCAAATATTGAGAAGTATTCCACCCGTAGGTAGAAATAGGAACACAACAACTTCTAAGTCAGTAAATTAGAAAATGTGAAAAGCCGAGGTGAATAATATGTCTGAGCTAGGGAGAGGGGGAATGAAGAGGTAGGAGAGAACAAGGAAGGAGAAAGGGAAGGAGTGGAGGAGGAAATAGGGAACGAAGAAGGGAATGGAAAAGGAGGAAGTTCAAGTGTCTTTTGTTATCCTACCCAATGATGCGAGAAATTGGAAATGTTGGGAGAGAGAACGGACGGTTAGGAAGTGCGAATAGTACTGTAAGCATTATTCTCATGACCATTACTACAGTAGGAATAGAATTGGAACTAATATTGAACTAATGCTCAAGTGTTATGTAGGTCACTATACTATAAATCTATAAACGAGGGGAAAATGTTTTCTATCATTATTGTGGGCATTTGGAATCGGGGAAAAGGGTTCCTTATGTATACCTTGTGAGCAAATGATTAGTTGAGCGCTTTCCATTACCTATCCAAGTACCCACGCTTACTGAGCATGCGCAGAAGGTATATTTTAAAGATTTTCTTCCTGGCTATAGATAGTACAGAATATTAATGTTAATAATAATAATGAACTCAAAGTTAGGTGTTATCTTTGATCCCCCCCCCCCCCCCCCCCCATCATTGATATTTATTTTCAAAAATTTATATTTTTCCCCTTTTGACTTCAAAAAGCCCCTCTCCCAACCCACTCTGTAAGTCTGTACCTACCTATAATGTTGAACTCTCTTTACTCTTTTAATCAAAGTTCAATTTCTGTTCAACTTAATTATCTTGTTTTCTCGGAATACGAAACGTCTCCAAAGTTCTCACACCCAAAGTACAAGAGGTTCTTGTTAGAAATGTATACAGAGTGTTACTTGAACAACTTGCTACAATTTCACAGTGTGTGATTCCTTTGGTCTTATCTACTCTCCACGTTGTTAACACTCTGTGTAATACAAGAGAACATTGTATTATGTATCTTGACTTTCTTGGGAGATCTGGAATGGAATAATTCGAGAATTTGAGCTTCTTGGTGTTCTTCCCTGCAGAACAACGTTACATTTTAATAAAACAACCTTGCTTTCCATATTATTCGGGAAAGAGGAAGAGAGACGAATTAAAGGTCCCCCGTCACCCCGATGTCCGAAGTGTCAAATGTCAAGTGATTCAGTGTCGTCATGTGTCCGACATTTGGAGCGTCTGATTTCACGGCACACATGGAAGGTGACATAATAAAAATTTTTTTATAAAAAAAAAAAAAAAAAAAAAAACGTGAATAATAACACAATAAACAAAATGGAAAGGTTTGTGTTTTCAACATGTTTTGGTGAAAAAAAAAAAAAAAATCCTTTTTCAAGGGGGGTGAATTGGGGACAGAAATACAATGTGTATCAATTTCATATAATCCACATATCTAGGTACATATAATAATTAGACAGAATTTGATCAGAAAGGATGAATCTCTATATGTATTTCTTTGGTACGTGATTCATACCAAAGAAGCGGAGGCAGTTCGTTATCCGTTATCACTAGAGATCGCATTTAATGCACCAAAAAACATGCAAATGTAAAATCCGATCCCTAGTTATCAGCTTATCACACAATCAAGTTTGATTCGATCGCACTACAATCATGACACCGGCCGCAGTGTCACCAGAAATTTTGTCGTCAGAAACAGATAACTTAACCACACCATCACTCCCATCACCTCCTAAATCCTGCACTGGATGGTGTTTCCGACGCCAACTCCCGGCAGCCAGGATTCCAGGCTTATGTATGTCCAATTATCTCGTGTCTTCCTGTCCCTCTTTTTTGTACCCACTTAAAGGTAACTCGAAAAAAAAAAAGAGGAAACGGAAGGAGAAGAAGCTTTTTGTTGTTGATAAATTGAATGGGACATGGACAAGTACCCTTCTCAATTGTTAGGCACGCTCGACTGCTCCGTCAAAACGCTTTTTTACTTTCTATTACTGGTTGCTGATTGAAACGACAAACGTCGACTCCATCTGAACATGGGAAAAGGCGAAGAAAAAGAAGAAGATTACTAATGTATAACGGAGTTACGAGTATACAAGTAATGAGCAAGTATTGCAATCGGTTCAAATTTTCAAAATCGGGAAGTGACTGGAAATATCCGTTTTAGGGTCCCCTGATTTCAAAAAAGCTCATGTCTGTACAAGCGCCATAGGCGGCCCGGGAGGCGAGAAAATTTTTCACTTTTTTTTTTTTAAATCAAACTCCGCAAATGTAATAGAAAGTCGTGTGGTGTTAACACAAGATTTTTTTTATATTTGTTTTCCAACATTTTGTCGTCCCTTACCGTCCTTATTTGTCACAAAGCTCTCTATCAGGTGTAAATGAATACGGACATATTGACGATGTCTGCAGGGACGTTTAGGAGAAGTATTAATTCCTAGTAAGGAAGATACCTGCAATTATTTAGGAGACGTATTCCCAGTAAGGAAGGGGAAATTTCGATCGTCTGGAAGTAGGTTTAGGATATCGTTTGTAGGGATAAGACACAGGGAGTGATATTTCCGACCTGCAATTATTTAGGAGACGTATTCCCAGTAAGGAAGGGGAAATTTCGATCGTCTGGAAGTAGGTTTAGGATATCGTTTGTAGGGAAGAGAGTAGAGACACAGGGAGTGATATTTCCCAAAGATATTTCCATTAAGGGTCACCAATTCAGCCAGCACCTTCGAGCAGCCTAGGACGCGTTTCGTTCTTATTGGAACTCATCAGCTAGGCATCATTCTCAGGTGCTGATTATTGTGTAGATTTCCATTAAGGGTCACCAATTCAGCCAGCACCTTCGAGCAGCCTAGGACGCGTTTCGTTCTTATTGGAACTCATCAGCTAGGCATCGTTCTCAGGTGCTGGTTAATGTGTAATTTGACAGTTGTTGTTTAAACCTCACTTCCGTGACAGGAATTTTTGGAAATACGAGTACGTCCAGTACATGATTGTTCCAAACAACTACTGCAACATTACCTTTCATCAGTTTTTTGATGGACGGTATTCCCCATTCTAATCCCTCACTCCCGAACCCTTCCGAGATTCACATATCAGACTAACACTACCTATTATATCAGAACGTTGAATAATTAATACTCCTCTATGTATATTTTGGGCATCTGAACACAAATTGTTTTTGAAACCCCTTTGCTAGCATGTTAATGATGTTCCGAAATAACGTACGAGTATGAACCAATTTTTGTTTTGCCCATGATACTGTGGTTTATACAGAAAGCTTATTAGAAAGGACTTGAGCTGTAGGCAAATTATGTTTGTATCCTTATATTGCTTCAGAATAACCCTCTTCTCTTTCGTTTTCCACATCAACCCCCGCCTTGCCCAGTTATTAGTGTTGGGTACGTACGTACGAGTATCACGTTCTGTTTAACATCTCCACGGTTTGTACCCTTTCAAAGTTTTGTACTCTCTTCATATTAATTTTCTCAGTTGTTAAGCCATGGATCCCGGTCAATTTTGTGTGTATCCCATTTCTGATCAAGTTGGGTTAGTTGGCTGAGGGGAACTCCCGAGATTTTTATTATTATTATTATTATTTAATCTTTGGTGGGATTCAAACCCATTCGGTCTACTTACCTACCAGACCAGTGTATGTGGATCGAAGCCTGCTAAATGTGGTCACAAAATCTACAAGGTGGCGCTTGGCAACTTTTTTTGTATGTCCTTACAAATAGTAGATATTTTTCGCCTATTTATGTATTTATTTATGATTGTTCGTTCATGTGAGTTTTAATAATACACTACAAAATGCTCCTTTATCCTTCATGCCTTGTATTACTCCCATAACATTCCTTGTAACAATGTACCCTGAGCTACAAAGTTACAATTTCCCTTTAACCTTCTCTCTATCTCTATCCAGGCGAATATTAAATTAAAAGTGCATAAAATTTAAAAATTTTAGTACCGGACTTGATAAGCAAATAGAACCCCTGCTTAACTTGAGTGTTTTGCTGGATTGCAATATTTGCTCACAGGCAGCAGGAAGGACCAGTCCCTTTTTTTCAAGTAGGATGATATTGTTTTCTCCTTTTTTTATGGTTTTTAGATTATTTTTTACAGCTTTCTGATTTTTTTCTCTCTCCCAGAGGCATAAAGGTAGGTATAGGCCTTAGGGTATACATTGGGCATAAAGGTAGGTATAGGCCTTAGGGTATACATTGGGCATAAAGGTAGGTATAGGCCATAGGGTATACATTGGGCATAAAGGTAGGTATAGGCCTTAGGGTATACATTGGGCATAAAGGTAGGTATAGGCCTTAGGGTATACATTGGGCATAAAGGTAGGTATAGGCCTTAGGGTATACATTGGGCATAAAGGTAGGTATAGGCCTTAGGGTATACATTGGGCATAAAGGTAGGTATAGGCCTTAGGGTATACATTGGGCATAAAGGTAGGTATAGGCCTTAGGGTATACATTGGGCATAAAGGTAGGTATAGGCCTTAGGGTATACATTGGGCATAAAGGTAGGTATAGGCCACAGGGTATACATTGGCATAAAGGTAGGTATAGGCCATAGGGTATACATTAGGCATAAAGGTAGCTATAGGCCATAGGGTATACATTGGGCATAAAGGTAGGTATAGGCCATAGGGTATACATTGGGCATATAGGTAGGTATAGGTCATAGGCCACAGGGTATACATTGGGCAATAAGGTAGGTAAAAAAAAAAAAAAAAAAAAAAAAAAAAAAAACAAAAAAAAACACTCAGAGTGGGGGGGGATTCCCTGGAACTGGATGATCTACTTTGCTGGAACAATTTTTTATTGGAATGCCACAGGAAGTTGTGTTAAATTTCTTTCTAGCTGTGCAAAAAACAACCTTATTACCAAAGCTGACGACCTATATATACCCACCTTACACAAATAGCAAACAACTCTTTCATAATCAAAAAGTAAACAAGTTAGACTTCAAAGATAAATTCGATTTGGAGAAGAAAGCTGAAGCTTCTCCCTGAGTTTCGGTATAGTGGAGGTGAGGTTTGTCGAAGTCGAATTTGAAAATTTTCATCAGCAAGAGTTTAAAATTTATTTTCCGAAAGGAAGAGAGAGGGGGGCGGAGAGGAGAGAGAGTTAAAAAAAAGAAAAAACTTTTTATTTCGACTTCATTATGAAGTCCCACAGGAGTTTTGAATCCTTGTTACAAACTCTATTAATGAAGAGTACCACAGAGTATGGTATGGACGAATGGGATAGCATTATCAATTCCAGAGCAGACAGAAACCTCTGGGTTTCCCTTGCATCCTCCTTGAAATTCAGGCCCGGTATCCTGGATTTCAGGGGAGGGGGGGAGAGAGTAAGAATTCGAACAGTGGCTTATTGGGCTTAATATACTTTTTCGACTGCGGCTTAGTATACTTTTTCGCCCCCTACCCTGAAGGGTTCACTAGGCAATCCCCTGGGTCACTAGATGGGGAGGGGGTGGTGGATGCTCCAAATTATAGGCTAATACTATCAGATCAAATAGACCCACCTGCGGGTGCGGTGATACCCTAACCGTGGACCATATATTTAATTGCCACACACACCTACAAATACGTTCCTCCCTCCCCTCACCACCAGCCCTCGATAACAGCCCTGCCAACGTCGATTCGGCCTTAATGTACCTGAAGGCCATCGCAGTTTTTCTTACTAAAGATAAGTACCAAAGTTTGATAAAGAATGTGCATGAAAGTAGGTAAGTCTAGTTGGTAAAACACCTTTAGAACACGATCTAATGAAAATGTTTTTTTGACATGAAATTTGGGGATACCGAAAAACTCATTAGTCCCCTGGATAAAGACGACCAAAGTGTTAGGTTTTATGCACATTTCGAAGAACTGAAATATTATTTTGCAATTCAAAAGGAAGGGGTCCGAATATGGTGATTTTAATCTCAAAAGGTTTAGAACACATCTAATGAAAAGGTTTTTTTGACATGAAATTTGGGGATACGGAAAAACTCATTAGTCCCCTGGATAAAGACGACCAATTCAAAAGAGACATTTCTTATAATATGTAGTAGAGTACTAATTTATTGTTATGAACCACCAACCTCGCAATCCGAAGTCAACGCCGTTGACGACGCCAACAATTACTATTCAATGTTACTTTAAATATGAAATCCAACGTGAAACTTCCAGGTCTGTTCCAGGTCTAGCGTTATATTTTCTCTGAACACACTGTATAAACTAGAGCTCTAGAAGAAATAGCGCAGCGAGTATTACTTCTATTTGCTCACATTGTTTGCGGAACAAAAACTGAAAACGAAGACCCCCATTCTTTCCATCTTCTTTTGGAATTGTGATAGTTCCCCAAAGGGGTCCCCCGAAAACTGTCGTTCAAAAACTGCAGTACCTATCCGTAAGCACCGGAAAAGATCCAATCAGGTCGCAGTTACTTGCTTTCCATTTCCGGAACCACCTTTAAATTATGAACTTCCAGAAGTTTGCAGCTTGAACAGCTCTCTGGTCGCAGTTACATAGGGCTTAATAGCCGATGGCCCTTCTTAGAACAATACCAGAAGCTCCGGAAAACTCCAATACAAGCACCGGAAAAGATCCAATCAGGTCGCAGTTACTTGCTTTCCATTTCCGGAACCACCTTTAAATTATGAACTTCCAGAAGTTTGCAACTTGAACAGCTCTCTGGTCGCAGTTACATGGGGCTTAATAGCCGATGGCCCTTCGTATACCAATACCAGAAGCTCCAGAAAACTCCAATATCTACTACCTACCCTGCCGGTCATTCCAAAAACTGTAATACTCACTCCGCCTGCTATTTTCTTCAAAAACTGTATATCTACCTTATGTAATAAATACCTACGTTCCAAACTTTAGGGAAACTTACAACTTATAATTAAGACGTCACTTTTGACTTTGTTTCCTGAAAAATATTGTATGTAGTAGCTAATTTTCCGTAAAAGAGATATTCTCGTACCTATCTAGTTACACCTACAGTCTGCATGACCCTTCAGAAACTATAAAATCTAGTAATCTCAAACAGTCTGGGTCTCCCAACCTCCAATACAGCACTCAATGTCCCAAGACAAAGGTACGTGATCAAATGAATTCTATGGAACGACGCAAGACAGCTCCAGTAATAGTTTTCCTTGGTACTTGGAATACAATATGCTGACGGCGAGGTTAACACAGGGTTGTAATAGTGGTAATAAATTCTGCTCAAATCTGCAGGCGCCTTGTCCTTGTAGGGGCGAAACAGGGGAATATCGAACGCAGAATAACGAAGGATGTCAAAAGGGAAATGAGACGTGAATAAGGGAATAAGTTGAACTTCTGCAACTACAGAATCTCCTGTAGGAAACTAATGGAATTTAGTTAGGTTACACAAGTTCTTCGGCACAGAACCTACGGCAGGTTTAATTAAGAAGTTCAATGCTGCATTACTAAGAAAATGGAAGCTAGTTACTACATAGATGTTAATTTTTGTAATTCCACTGAACATATTCAGATTTTCAAAGAAGGACAATTGGTATTGGTATAAGCAGGGCCATCGGCTATAATAAACGCGCTAGGTCACTGCGACCTGATTAGATGTTTTGTGACTTGAAGAAGGACAATGGAAGGGTCATAATGAAATCAGGTTGGATAGCAAGCCAAGATCCTATATTTCCTAGAAGAAGTCCCAATGAAGGTCCATACCAAATTTGGTGCTTTCCTGAATAAATGCAGCTTTTGGCCAAAATTGTGACGTTGGGCCACCCACTAGTATGAATGCCTTACAATAGGTTGAGTATGCAATGTGCAAGACATAACTCGATGAGGAGAAGAAGAGCGTCACCCTAAAACACACCATTTGAGAACCGCTAGTCTTAAGCTGTAACGTATAAAGTTAAGTGGGTACATACTACATATAGGTAATAGGTATTTGTATTATGCCTTTATAATAGTACCTACTTATGCAGGGCCGTATCCAGGATTTTTAGTACCTACCTAAGGTGGGCCCAAGAATCCCCAAACACTGGGGGAGGCACATATCTACCTACTTTTTGAAAAATTTCGCCTGCGGCGCTGAAAATTTTAGGTTCGATCAGCCCAAACTGGGGGCCCCGCGCCTTTGAAACTGCCCCGGGTCCCGCGGGGGGCTAATCCGGCCCTGCTAAGAGCTTTTGCAGCCTTCTATAGGTACCTTATAGCCTAGAATGGGGGGGGGGGGGGAGAAGGGGTTAAATTACCTACTTGACTAAATAAAATGGGGCAAATAAATCGGGCTAAATACTTATGGTGTTCATGGTGTGAGAAAGTGGTGCCTAAAAGAAGACCCTAAATGGCCTAAATATCGGGCTAAATACTTATGGTGTGAAAAAGTGGTGCAAAAATCATGAAGACCCTAAACCCAGAGTAACGTAGTTATAGGTAGCAGGAACGGGGTAGTAGGTTTTATATGTAGTAGATGGACGGGGAATTATCCGTATTAGGCTCTCATGAAAGTCATATATGAGTCAATAATAGAACAGTACGTAGGCAGACAGGTAGGTCGGACTAATGAACATCCCTTATAGGTGCCAGTGGCGTAGCGTGTATGTATGGCGTGTATGGCGGCCATACAACTCAAAAGTTCACTCTAATGCCCATAAATATTAACCTTTTGCGTACAGAATCAATTTCACCAGAATCGCTCTTACGGTAGGATTCATGTCTCACATGAAACTCAAGCGTTGTTGCTTTTTTTCAAAATGGCGGCCAAAAAAAGGGGTTTTTTGAGAATATCTCGTTTCCGGTAACTTTTTTCTAATAACAATTTGATAACATTGAATTTAAGGGTAATAGAACATTCAACCTAAGATTGCCGATATTAATATGAAAATATTGTGAAATCATCCAACTTTTCCATGGAAACCCATAAGTATTAGTAAGATAAGAAAAGAGACATTGTATGTGAGTATTTAGACTATTTATTACGTACAGTTTCCCATTTTTCCTCTTGTCCATTAAACCAGAATAATTTTCGGCCATCCAAGTCCAAATATGTATTCTAAATTCGACAATTTTTGCCATTTCATTCGGAAACTTGGCCACCCTAAACATAGGAAGCTGAGACAAGAGAGGTGACTGCACGGTGCCAATAAAGATAGCAATTTATAATATTGTACTTTATTTGACGGACAAATTAGGTAGGTACATACATAGGTACTGATTTTCTCTAATCACTACGGGCTAAAAAATTCCCGGAGGGACGGACCCTGCTTGTTACTTTATTTGACGCTCTCTATATTTTCTCAGGGCGAAATGGTGTAAAAAGGAAAATTTGTAGGAGAGATAATGAAGCTCAGGGTGTGCAGTTGGCTGGAAAAGCACAGCTTCAAACAAGTACGTATGCCTAAATATTTTTACTAGAAAATACTCGTATGTGTGGGCAGTTGGTATCCGTAACTGCATAAGCATGTAGGTAATAAGATTATTACATATTTAGGAGTACCTATAATCCCACAAAATACACCACTGTAGGGAATATGAATAAATAAATAAATAAAATGTTTTTATTGTAATATAAGTTAAGAATATAACAAATTACAAAGTCATACAAATGATAATGAGGGGGGAAAAATGATACATGGAATGGAAAGCTAAAGAGCCAGACAGAAAACTGTAGGTGTGGGATATGAGTTCACAGACGAAAATAGGATGTAGGGAATGAAAAGCACAAAACGCTCCTAAATGGTTATTGGTCACTTGGTTAGGATACTTTTTACACAATATTAAACTTTATTGCATAAAAAGGTATACGTTGTCTTTAGATTTCTATCCTTTTTGACCTCTCTCCCTGATGCCTCCTTGCCTCTTATCTAGGTCTATGTCGTAAAATCCCATCATACCGCCTTTAGAATGGTGACTTGGGGCGAAAATTTCCACGTGTCAGTTCCCCCTTCGAAATTTATGCTCATTTGATTTAAGTAAGGCTAGTGGATGAAAATCTCATTCTTCCTTCAGAGCCTATTTTCCTTCCATCTTCTCTAGTTGAATGATCTTGTGATTACTCTTGCCTTCTCAAAAAATTCCTAAATAATACTTAATAATCCTTGTCATTTTCTCTGTTTCAGTGAAACCTCTCTCAGTGGACATCATCACCAAGGATGAGAGACCTTACCTGTCAGCAGAGAAGACCTACAGGATAGAATGCAGGGTCAAGGGTTCAAGACCGGGACCTACCATAACTTGGTACAAGAACAGCAAACTCCTTGTGAAACATCCCGTCAAAACTGTAAGTTTAACTTAGGCGACTGCTAATAAAATTCTGTATTAGGGAAGGTGTACCAGTTATGGGCCCATCTAAAAACTGATTAGCTATGCAGATTGGTCCCTCAGTGTGTCCAAACTGTCCAACCCCATGAGTCTGAACCGTTCAAGACCGGGACCTACCATAACTTGGTACAAGAACAGCAAACTCCTTGTGAAACATCCCGTCAAAACTGTAAGTTTAACTTAGGCAACTGCCAATAAAATTCTGTATTAGGGAAGGTGTACCAGTTATGGGCCCATCTAAAAACTGATTAGCTATGTAGATTGGTCCCTCAGTGTGTCCAAACTGTCCAACCCCATGAGTCTGAACTGCACAATCAAAAGATCTAAGGTTATCAAAAGATAGGATTCTTTTAAACTTTTCTTTTTGAGCCCTTGGATCTTGAAAATGTTTGTGCAGTACATACTTATAGGGGTGGACTCACTGAGGGGCGATAACTGGTACACGTACTCTATTCTTGTAATTTCTGTAACTTTTCTTCTAGTCTGCGTGATCTTACCCAAATCCTATGTGACTAGAAACTATTTACAAGTTGAAACGCTTGATTTCCATAGTTCCCAATAGTTTTCCAAATCCCAATTAACTAGAATAAAGTTTCCTCCATTAATGTTTCTCCCACAAGCATTCTATTTTCTATTCCAAGTTTTGTTCTAAATTCTAAATCATAAGGACACCTCTAGCATGTTTTCTTCCGTCGAGACATCCAAAGAAGAACATCGCTGTCTTTCTTCTCTTCTTCCATTTTACTTTCTTTTCCCTCCATTCGCTCCCTTCTTCTTCTTCTCCTTCTCATTCTTCTTCTCCTCCTCTCTTCTTATCATCCCTCCTTTCCTTTATTCTTCTTGGTCCTAATCTTCGTCTCTAGCGCTCTTTCTTCATCTCCCTGCTAAATCCTTTTCTTCTTTCTTCTCTATTCTCCTCCTCAGTTTTGCTTGTTTTTTTTTCCTCTTCACCTATTACTTTGCAATTGCTCTATTCACCTTCTCTTCTCCAGTGTAGGGAATGGGAATGTTGTTCCTGGTATTTTAGTGGTTGGAGGGTCTTCCAATGCATCATTTCATCCGATGGAGGATATCAATCGAAATTTTCGACATGGTTTTCCTGTTTTACCAAAAATAAACAAAGAGGAAGCTTCCGGGCTTAGTTTTCATCAGACTGTGATTAGAATTCTTCTAACCTACATTCTATGGCATTGCATTTTAAAATGTGGGTTATTTCGACCATGGAAAATGTAGGAATTGTTATGTAATTTTCCAAATTAAGTTATTATTTTAAAATATCTACTGCATTACAGTATGTTTGAACAAATTGACATTTAGTCACTGCCCACCACTTTTTGTAGCCTGTATGAATGTTATCAGATCCTGAGATAATCAACTTTGATGGTAGCTAGGGAAACTCTTGAAAGAAACATGGTCTTTTTTTAAAGAGGTTTGATAGAGGGAGGTTGTAGTGCAATAGTCCTAAACTAAAATGGACGCGGCACATAAGGGATCAGGAAGAGACCGCCTTAGGGGGAGGTGTAACTGCTAAGGTCTTATTTTCCCGAAATCAAAGAGAGAAGGAAGACAGGATATGAGAAAGCCAGTTGTTCCGAGAAACATGGTCTTTACTTGTGTCTCGTATAGGTGGAATGTCGACAATAAATAAAACTAACCACTGCCGATTCTTTTCTTCTGCTTGCAGAGCACCAGTTCAAGTGACTCCAATGTCACCGTGAGCTACGTTCCGTTCAAACCCAGTGCTGATGATGACAATAGTAAGCTGACCTGTCGAGCTGAGAACACTCTGATTGCTAACAGCAGTATGGAGGATACTTGGATCCTAAATGTTCACTGTAAGTAGAAGATCACCTAGCGAAAAGCGCCCTTTTTTCCTCCATTAGGCGCTTTAACTATGGTTTATGCATGTCGTTCGCGGAAAAGTGCCCTAACTCAAAGCGAGAAAGTTTTAGATAACATTTCAGTCGATCATTTAAGACCGGTTTTAGCGTCAGATATGTTAAGCTACGCCGAGCAAGGCCGATAAATGGATGGGTGACTTGAACCTTATATTGGGAATAAGGGAGAACGGGCTCTAGTCTTGATTTTAAATCATTACGTGAAAGTAAAATCAAAAAATCAAATCAAGAATGATAATAAACTGAATATTAAACAAATTAGGTAGGTACATAGGTACTGATTTTCTCTAATCACGATCGAATAAACTACGGGCTGAAAAATTCCCGGAGGGACGGACCCAGCTTGTTTCTTCCAGTTCTTACCTATTCTCTCTTTTTGGACACTTCTCCTCTTCACCTATTTCTTTACAATTTCTCTATTCACCTCGTCCTTCTCTTCCTCCTCCTCCTCAGTTCTCGTTCTTTTCTTCCACTTCTTACCTATTCTCTCTTTTCCCACTTCTCCTCTTATCCTTATTACCCGCCATTTTCTCTACACACTTTCTCCTCCTCAGTTCCCCTTTTTCTTTTCCTCCCAGTTCGTACCTATTCTCTCCTTTCCCACTTCTCCTCTCACCTATTTCTGTGCAATTTCTTTATTCACCTTCTTTTCCCATTTCTCCTCTTATCCTATTTCCCCGCCATTTTCCATACACATCCCTTTTTCTCTCCTCTCCCATTTTCTCTACACACCGCGTTATCTCCGTGACATCCGACAAATTATTCAAATAAATAGAATAGATGCTCCTTTCTCCTCGCCATGACTCTTTGCGAGGGAAGAAGGAGATATACAAATACTTATTCCAACAAGAATAAACAAACGACGCAACGGGAAGCGTTTCCAATGAAAATATTATGAATATCTCTATCTATTAAATATACAGGGTTGACCAGTGAGGGCCACTTTCAAAGAAAATTTGCGGTTAAAGATCAATACGGTCCAATCTGAACTTCATCGTGGATCGCATTGGTTTGAAGATCGTAACACATCATTATAGAGCTAAATCGAAAATTGTTCGCGCAGAGAAAGAGAGGAATGCTGAGAAATCCAATGAATGATTGGGTAATTGAGCTCTGTCGGTCCACACAAAGTCGACGGCCGTCGCGTCGATCGACGAGTTAAATGTTAAATCTATGTTTTCGAGGCAGTGTACGGTTTCAGTCGACAGCGATCGACGCCCGTCGATTATCTATGGAGACAGCTTTAGTTTTGTAATAAAGACGATAAAAGAGAAATTAAATACTCGTATATAAATAGGTAATATTATTTTCTGATGGTTGTCGTTACTTGATTAGGACTGATTCTTATAATAAGAGGTTTGATAGAGGGAGGTTGTAGTGCAATAGTCCTAAACTAAAATGGACGCGGCACATAAGGGATCAGGAAGAGACCGCCTTAGAGGGAGGTGTAACTGCTAAGGTCTTATTCTCCCGAAATCGAAGAGAGAAGGAAGACAGGATATGAGAAAGCCAGCCGTTCCGAGAAACATGGTCTTTACTTGTGTCTCGTATAGGTGGAGTGTCGACAATAAATATGGAAAACTAACCACTGCCGAACATGGTCTTTACTTGTGTCTCGTATAGGTGGAATGTCGACAATAAATAAAACTAACCACTGCCGATTCTTTTCTTCTGCTTGCAGAGCACCAGTTCAAGTGACTCCAATGTCACCGTGAGCTACGTTCCGTTCAAACCCAGTGCTGATGATGACAATAGTAAGCTGACCTGTCGAGCTGAGAACACTCTGATTGCTAACAGCAGTATGGAGGATACTTGGATCCTAAATGTTCACTGTAAGTAGAAGACCACCTAGCGAAAAGCGTCCCATTTGAACTAGATCTTAAGCAATGATACTGCTCCTAAATCTAAAGTTTTTCAATAGCCGTAGCCGATTTAAAATGTTCGAAAATTGCAGAATTTTCATCACGAACAGAGGTACCTAGGTAATTTAAGATAAAATATTATTCCTTTACATCAAGAAAACAAGGCAGGAACTGGTGTAAATTAAAGCCGGGAAGGAGATGTCATCTAGTCCGATAGGACCTTAGCTGTTGAAATGGTTACCCCTCGAACCCTCAATCAAATGAATACACTAGCAAAGGCATGGAAAAAGTAATATTTCTATTCTTAAAGTGTGTCCAAACATAGTCGACCGGCCGTCAATCGACGAGATAAATTTATGTTATCGAGTCAGTCGACATCGATGGACGTAACGTCGATTCATATCGATCGATGATCGATAGACGGTAGATGTGTGGACACACCTTAATATTAATTCTAATTCTCGATTTATCATCCGTGATTTTCATGATTTCAGTTGTACCTCGTGTGGTAATTCATTTCGGATCCAGTTTAAATCCAACCGATATCAAGGAGGGGGACGATGTCTATTTCGAGTGTCAAGTGAGCGCCAACCCTAGGGCTCATCGGTTGCTGTGGTTTCATAATGTGAGTTTGGGACATTTATTAATTTACTAAATAAAACTAAATTGTGGGATTGTTGTATACGGAACTTGTGGGAAATTGTATATTATACTCATCTACATATAAAATAGGTACCTACATAATATATACCTACCTAAACATGCTGGGTAGATATGTTTTTCCTTCCAAAGATTGCTTTTCCTTTGGAAACAGTGTTCCATAGGTACCTGGTAAAGATACTTCGGTAAATATTCGTGCTTGAAAAACAAGTCTCACTTTTCCTGATTCAAATTTGACTGTTTTGCAAAGGTACCAAGAAAAGCTTACAGCAATGGCAGATTCTCGTGCTTGTCAATGAAGTTATTGAATCTGTTCGTATTTTCTTTTTGCCAAAAATACCCATATTACCATCTATCTTTTAAATTTTAGATAGTCCACTTGTTGTTTCCTTACTAATATTCCATTTGTTTCTTCTCGCCCTTAGGACAAGGAGATCCATCACAACGTGACGGGCGGTATTATCCTAAGTAACATTAGCCTGGTGCTTCAGAAAGTATCCCGTCAGTCAGCAGGGGAATATTCATGTATGGCGATCAATACTGAGGGCCGAGGAGCCAGTCAGCCCATCATTCTTGCTGTGAAATGTAAGTCCTTATTGATTTTACCAGGATTTTGGAGAACTACTTACAAGCTCTCTCAGTTTTATTCTCGAGAATTTTTTCGAAGAAACGACGACTTTTTTTCTACTTGGAATATAATTATTTTTCGTCTCGAAAGTTCCGTTTTCATTAATTGGAGTCCTTATTTTCTTTCCTATTTGTGATGAAGACATTTTTTTAATGATCGTCTCATTTTAATTAGTCGCTTTCTGTTAGAACCCCTGCTTAACTTGAGTGTTTTGCTGGATTGCAATATTTGCTCACAGGCAGCAGGAAGGACCAGTCCCTTTTTTTCAAGTAGGAGGATATTGTTTTCTCCTTTTTTTTATGGTTTGAGATTATTTTTTACAGCTTTCTGATTTTTTTCTCTCTCTCAAGTATGGTGAAACGACAGCAATTTCCTAGCACGATAACTTCTTTAGAAGTATGCTACGCCTATAGGTTATACCTACTATGTTTTTATGAGCAATAAATTAGACCGTTACCGTTTGTGCAGACTTCAGACATCTAGAGTACCTACACATGGGCAATATTTTATTTTATTAGCCCATTAGAAACTTTTCCTCCATGTAATAGGAGAAGAGACCCGAGGGTGGGGGGGGATTTTTGTATCAAATTTCAACTTTTCTTATATGAGATTAATTTTAGAAAATGTGTCATGAATAACATGAGAGCTTCAGGTGATGATGAGTTATGTCTCCCATATGGTAGGTAGTAAAATTGATGACGAGATTATCAGGCGGTTTTAGGATAGATTTTTTTTTTTTGCCCCATAGATACCTACCTACATTTATTTTATGAGTTACCTACCTATTACTTTCAGCGTTTTCATGCAATTTTTTATTGGAATGCCGCAGAAAGTTGTGTTAAATTTCTTTCTAGCTGTGCAAAAAACAACCTTATTACCAAAGCTGACGACCTAGGTACATATATATACCCACCTTACACAAATAGCAAACAACTCTACTTTACTTTTTGATTATGAGAATCAAAAAGTAAACAAGTTAGACTTCAAAGTTAAATTCGATTTGGAGAAGAAAGCTGAAGCTTCTCCCTGGTTTTCGGTATAGTGGAGGTGAGGTTTGTCGAAGTCGAATTTGAAAATTTTCATCAGCAAGAGTTTAAAATTTATTTTCCGAAAGGAAGAGAGAGGGGGGTGGAGAGGAGAGAGAGTTAAAAAAAAAGAAAAACTTTTTATTTCGACTTCATTATGAAGTCCCACAGGAGTTTTGAATCCTTGTTACAAACTCTATTAATGAAGAGTACCACAGAGTATGGACGAATGGGATAGCATTATCAATTCCAGAGCAGACAGAGACCTCTGGGTTTCCCTTGCATCCTCCTTGAAATTCAGGCCCGGTATCCTGGATTTCAGGGGGGGGAGAGAGTAAGAATTCGAACAGTGGCTTATTGGGCTTAAATATACTTTTTCGACTGCGGCTTAGTATACTTTTTCGCCCCCTACCCTGAAGGGTTCACTAGGCAACCCCCTGGGTCACTAGATGGGGAGGGGGTGGTGGATGCTCCAAATTAGAGGCTAATACTATCAGATCAAATAGTGGATTCTTTGTTTTAAAGCAGAGCTTTTTCTCAACTTTAGTAGATATCACAGCCTCCTCTAATATTTGTATTAAATTTCATTTATCATTAATCTTTTTACACTGGTAATGCTGCCATTCGTCGCTACTTGATCAATGTACCTAGCTACTCAAGTAGTTACATACATTTAGGAGCAAAATGCCCTAGGTGTACCCCCCTGGCCCTCCTAAGTACGGTCCTGCCCTCAATACCACAGTAGCTGATGGGACTGATGGGAGTTCTTGTTTTTGTCAGAAAATTAAGCAACGTCTTTCGAAGTTGAGGCTTTGGGGAAATCTGGATGTCAACATTTCACATTTCAAACCGCTAATGCAATGCTGAGACACGGAAAGTAGTCGAGTATTTAATATTCTATCTACATACTAACTTTCTTCAATTATCCTTATAATTATATCTTTCTATTTTATGAAACTATCAAACTAATGAAACTATCTTCCCAGCTATTTTTGTCTCATTTTTCGCTACGAAGATTTATTTTTTTAAGAACCCAGAACCCTGAAATGCAACCATGTGGTTTGGTGTGATAGTTTTTCTGGAATCTGTGGATCATTTTAGAAGGAGTATGTTCTAATTATTTTTTTCCTCTCTCATGGTTTTCCCTGAACAATGCTGATAGACAAGAGACAAATTTGGAGAACCCTGATCCCTAGACAATCAATGGAATAAAATTTTATCATTACCTTTAGGTATCCTATCAAGTTCCAAGGAGGCATGGGGGAATTTTCATTCCTATGCCTCCTTCCAGTTAAATGGTCTTCGATAGGGAAAATAATCAAAATGATTAACGGGAGAAAAAAAAAAGATGAAAATATTTTTCCAAAGGGAAAACACGCCAAGAGTTTATTCGAGTATTTCAATACTTGAGCTGAAAACTGAAGGTGAAATTTGGGTCTTTTCCAAAACCATGCAAGATACAATCAATAAACTACCCTTTCCACTATTATTACTGTAGGTAGAGGTAGGTAGGTATTATAATATTATGGGTAGGTATTAATTTTTTATACCTATCGATTTTAAATGAAAATTTTAAAATATTTTGGGAAAGGGCTTTTATATTTAGCTCTTGATATTTGAACGTACTGCCAGCTGGAATGTAAATCTATAAATTTTCAACATAGTAAATTGCATGTCCTCTAAAATGGTTTATTCAGCAAAGTCTATAAAACGGAAAGACACATTTTAAAATCAACATTTAGCTTCGCCCTCATGAATACTTGTACATGTGTTGCTGAAAACACTTCTAGTTATACCTTGAGGTCCGCAGCATGTACTCTTCTGACATAGCATCCCATTCTGAGGACATTGGATTTCACAATGACTCTGGCGATTATTGGCACTCGAGTTCAGATCGAGGAATTCAGGCTGTATGGTAACAGAGTGAACTCCCAAGCCATGGAAGAAGCATTGAATCTTCTTGTGAAGCTCGATGTACTTTTGCTTGTCATGGAATTTGATATGGAGGGTAGCAATGATCCGGTTGCTCTCCAGTTGCCACACGTGAAACTCATGTATAGAGATGATGTCATCCTTGTACTTGTGTAACAGTTTCCTTTTCAATTCCGGCACATCTATGTGTTGCGGTGTTGATTGAATCAAAATCAAAGCACTTGTCTTCAGCAAGAAACTCATGTATAGAGATGATGTCATCCTTGTACTTGTGTAACAGTTTCCTTTTCAATTCCGGCACATCTATGTGTTGCGGTGTTGACTGAATCAAAATCAAAGCACTTGTCTTCAGCAGAGGATTCACAATATACAGGGTGAGAATAGAAAGGATGATGCAAGCCAGAGGATCAATATACAACTGTACAAACTGATTATCATCAAAGTGACTAATACATATTGAAGACAGTACTAACATGATAGCGCCCAACCCATCCGCTACAATATGGAAGATAACTTTACTACTGTGACAATATACAGGGTGAGAATAGAAAGGATGATGCAAGCCAGAGGATCAATATACAACTGTACAAACTGATTATCATCAAAGTGACTAATGCATATTGAAGACAGCACTAACATGATAGCGCCCAACCCATCCGCTACAATATGGAAGATAACTTTACTGCTGTGGAGATGTGAAGTAAACTTACAGTTGTACCAAAAGTTGTGTGGTTTTGTTTTATTAGGCAGATGAAGGATTCCTTTCCTAGCATTGATATTGGTATCTTCCTTGTCAGAGGTTGAATCTATATTTTTATTTGATCTCTTGGTGAGCTCATTCTGCATTGATATTGGTATCTTCCTTGTCAGAGGTTGAATCTATATTTTTATTTGATCTCTTGGTGAGCTCATTCCTCAATATTCCTTTGATAACTTTTCCGCCTTCAGTCTCTTTTGTATTTGCACTTTCTTCCGTTACTACAGGTGGTTCCATATTGAACTTTATCGTGGAATTGACGTCTTTTACGTCCATCTTGTCATTTTCTTCAATTTTACCATCAATTTGAATATTATTTAGCACAACCTCATCTTTACAAATATCTTCATCCAAGAGATCTAATCTCTGAGTAGCGCTGGACCGTTTCAAGTTCGTTTTGCTCATCTTTTCAAAGCTGGTCCTTTTAATGAATGTGCTACTGCCATGATGTAACATATTGTGCTGGGAAGCAGTGTGTTCGGAATTATTCCCTATGGAATGTTTACTTATGGAGACAGCATTCACCAAGACAGATAGCCTGGAGGTGAAGCAATCACAGTGCTTTGTAGTGGAGTCTCTGAACAACATCAAACCGATAATGTTGATGATGAAACCAATGATCCCAATCAGAAGAATAGTCTTGGGTTCCTTGACAGGACTTGGTTCTAAGATACGTTTCACCCCATGGATAACCATTAGGAAACATAACCCAGTCAGGAAGACTGTGTTTATCAAAACTCCCAGGATTTCAACTCTAGCCCAACCGTATGTATTTCGGATGGACTTCTTCTTTGACATGATGACGGATAGACATGCTACAGCCAGAGCTACCACATTGGAAAACATCAGGTAGCTGTCAGCAATGAGGGCCACGGAATTCAACTTGTATCCATAAGTGATTTCAATAATAAAGTAAGAAAATGTACCAACGAACATAAATAACAACTTACACTTGTTAGTCAGGCACATCTTTGTTAGCTGAAGATATTCAAAAATATATTTTTATTCACAAGTCACAAGAACCTACTGTAAATAAATCAAGAGGAAGGCGTAAAACTGAAACTGAATACTGTGGCATCCTATCAGCAGAATTTCAGCCGAATTATTTGAAGAATGAGCCATCATCCACCAATCGTTTATGTAGAAACTAGAAATGCATAACTTCGGAACTATCGACCAAGTTGAGAGGAATGTTTAGAGGTGGCGGAATTTTTCTCCCCCTATGTATAGATAACTATTTTTAATGAATACCTAATTGAACCCTGTAAAACACAGGTCGACAATAGATAAATATATTGTAGGTAACATACCTCTGAGTATCTACATATGTATGTATGTACCTACATACTCGTATGTATAAAGCTGTAGGTGTAAATTGCAAAATTGTAATGTATATTGTATAATTTCACCCCTTTTCTCCCCAGCCTTCTCTCCCTCTCCCTCCTCTCTCTCTCTCTCCCTCTTCCTCCTCTCTCTCCCTCATAAGATCAGTTATAGTTGTGTCGTCACTGCGTACAATTATAACAGGGGGCCTTCTGCTTTCTAAACAGTGGCTTCCTAATTATAATTAACCTTCCCTTATTACAAGAGGGAGAGTGAGAAAGAGAGAAAGAAAGAGAGTGAGTGAGAAAGAGAGAAAGAAAGAGAGAGAGAGAGAGAGAGGGAAAGTGGGGGAAGGGAGGGAAGAAATCGGCTATTTATGTAGCAATGTAGTTAAAGGTAGAGGTATATATCTACCTATTTATTCATGTAGATTCTAGACAGATAAAGCGTAGGACCTAGGCATGTGTCGTATAATGATACCTGCACATGAGGCAAAATTTTCATCCTTTCTCTCTCTCTCTCTCCCTCCCCTCTCCCCCTATGGTATATGATACACATGAGGCAAAATATTTCCCTCTCTCAGTCCCTCTCTGTCTCTCTCCTTCCCTCATTCGTTGCTGTCCCTTATCTTTCCCTTCCACCTCTCCCTTACTATATCCCTGTCTCTCTC
This sequence comes from Diaphorina citri, assembly GCF_000475195.1. NCBI lineage: Eukaryota > Metazoa > Arthropoda > Insecta > Hemiptera > Psyllidae > Diaphorina > Diaphorina citri. Next base: position 127,793 of record NW_007377961.1, on the reverse strand, counting down.
TCTCTCTCTCTCTTTCAGTATGTACCTTCCTTTTCCCCCTTTCCCACATCCTTCCCATCCAACCCCGTCCTATCTCTCTCTCTTTCTCTCTCTCTCTCTTTCCTGTTTCTATCTCTTCCTCTCCCTCCTTCCTTCCTGTTTCTCCTCTCTCTCTCTCTCTCTTTCAGTATGTACCTTCCTTTTCCCCCTTTCCCACATCCTTCCCATCCAACCCCGTCCTATCTCTCTCTCTCTCTCTCTCTCTCTTTCCTGTTTCTATCTCTTCCTCTCCCTCCTTCCTTCCTGTTTCTGTGTCTCCCTCCTGTATATTATTTACCTAGTGGCCACGTGTGCCGCAATGTCTGGTGTAGTGTTTTTTCACTTACTGCATTATATACAGGGTGGTCCAATTATAATTATGTTGAACACCAGGGTTACCAGGTAGTCTACCTAGTGGCCACGTGTGCCGCAATGTCTGGTGTAGTGTTTTTTCACTTACTGCATTATATACAGGGTGGTCCAATTATAATTATGTTAAACACCAGGGTTACCAGGTAGTCCCATTGCTTCTGGAATTCCTGGAAAAATGGGCTTTAAAAAGTTCTTTTACTCAACATCCCCACTTAACAATAAACTGTGGAATCAACTGTCCTTTACTATCTGTTGTTAACCCACTAGAAGGGGGAAACGTACATCACCTAAAACTCAGAACTACCTACGTGGTGAAATGAGTTATGAAATTTCTTACCTTAATGAGGATCGAACCCGCACCATCATGTTTACTAGGCAAGCCCTCTTTTTTTCACGCTAGGCCAAATTCCAGAAAGCATAATTAGATAAAGATGTTTGCATTCTTTTGTCCCTCATCTCTTTCCGTTTCATGTTTTATCTTCCATCTCATCCTCTTTTACATGCTTTTCTCATTTCTGCCTCTTCCTTTCCCTCTTCTTCCATTTCTGTCTCATTTATTGTTCTGCCTCTTCCTTCTTCACCTTCTCTTTCAATTCCATCTTGTTCTCCTCATCTCATCCCTTCTCTCTTTTTCTCATTTCTGCCTCTTCCTTTCCCTCTTCTTCCATTTCTGTCTCATTTATTGTTCTGCCTCTTCCTTCTTCACCTTCTCTTTCATTTCCATCTTGTTCTCCTCATCTCATCCCTTCTCTCTCTTCTCCACTCTCGTCCACTACAGTCACACTTGTTCCTTCAACAATATGATATAGTGCAGTTTGGAGTTTTACTAGTTTTTTGTTCTTTCTTTTTTTTTTTTTTTGTATTTTGTTATTTATGAACAACACCGAGGCAAAACTTTTTCTTTTGTTTTTGAAAAATAGTTCGAGTCCAGTAAATAAAGTTCTAAATAATAATGTTGTACCGTAATGTATTTTATAACATTTTTGTCCAGTAACACTTGGGAATGTGGTTTCCATTAACCTCTTTGTCCCGTTGGTGAGGGTTTTGCGGAGGGCTTGGAAATCTCTATTTTCAAACAAGTTGCTGTGGATGCTGTCAGAGTGTTCTCAAGAGTAGGTAGTTATTGTAGTAGAAGTACGTACATAGTAGAATGAAAACTCTGATAGAGTGACCGAAACGGTCGAGGTAGAACAAAACCTTCCTGTCCGTCCATTGTTGAATTTTTCTATTTTCAAATCAATACTCATTGTACAAACAGAGTTTTGTAAGTTAGTTTACTCTACTATTTTTAATTTAGTTTGTCCTAGCTGTTAGTCTCCTTGATTGACAATAACTTTTGACTTTTCGACCATTTGAGAGATGAAATTCAAACACGACTTTCTTCCTTCCTAGAAATAGGGATATTTGCGAAATCATAATCCAAGCAAACCGAACTTACACTTGTTAGTCAGGCACATCTTTGTTAGCTGAAGATATTCAAAAATATTTTATTCACAAGTCACAAGAACCTACTGTAAATGAATCAAGAGGAAGGCGTAAAACTGAAACTGAATACTGTGGCATCCTATCAGCAGAATTTCAGCCGAATTATTTGAAGAATGAGCCATCATCCACCAATCGTTTATGTAAACTTACACTTGTTAGTCAGGCACATCTTTGTTAGCTGAAGATATTCAAAAATATTTTATTCACAAGTCACAAGAACCTACTGTAAATAAATCAAGAGGAAGGCGTAAAACTGAAACTGAATACTGTGGCTACCTATCAGCAGAATTTCAGCCGAAATATTTGAAGAATGAGCCATCATCCACCAATCGTTTATGTAGAAACTAGAAATGCATAACTTCGAAACTATCGACCAAGTTGAGAGGAATGTTTAGAGGTGGCGGAATTTTTCTCCCCCTATGTATAGATAACTATTTTTAATGAATACCTAATTGAACCCTGTAAAACACAGGTCGACAATAGATAAATATATTGTAGGTAACATACCACTGAGTATCTATGTATGTATGTACCTACATACTCGTATGTATAAAGCTGTAGGTGTAAATTGCAAAATTGTAATGCATATTGTATAATCTCACCCGTTTATGTAGAAACTAGAAATGCATAACTTCGGAACTATCGACCAAGTTGAGAGGAATGTTTAGAGGTGGCGGAATTTTTCTCCCCCCATGTATAGATAACTATTTTTAATGAATACCTAATTGAACCCTGTAAAACACAGGTCTACAATAGATAAATATATTGTAGGTAACATACCTCTGAGTATCTATGTATGTATGTACCTACATACTCATATGTATAAAGCTGTAGGTGTAAATTGCAAAATTGTAATGCATATTGTATAATCTCACCCCTTTTCTCCCCAGCCTTGTCTCTCCCTCTCCCTCCTCTCTTTCTCCCTCTCTCTTCTCTCTCTCCCTCTCTCTCTCTCATAAGATCAGTTATAGTTGTGTCGTCACTGCGTACAATTATAACAGGGGCCTTCTGCTTTCTAAACAGTGGCTTCCTAATTATAATTAACCTTCCCTTATTACAAGAGGGAGAGTGAGAAAGAGAGAAAGAAAGAGAGTGAGTGAGAAAGAGAGAAAGAAAGAGAGAGAGAGAGAGAGAGGGAAAGTGGGGGAAGGGAGGGAAGAAATCGGCTATTTATGTAGCAATGTAGTTAAAGGACTAAAGGTAGAGGTATATATGTATCTACCTATTTATTCATGTAGATTCTAGACAGATAAAGCGTAGGACCTAGGCATGTGTCGTATAATGATACCTGCACATGAGGCAAAAATTTCATCCTTTCTCTCTCTCTCTCTCTCCCTCCCCTCTCCCCCTATGGTATATGATACACATGAGGCAAAATATTTCCCTCTCTCAGTCCCTCTCTGTCTCTCTCCTTCCCTCATTCGTTGCTGTCCCTTATCTTTCCCTTCCACCTCTCCCTTACTATATCCCTGTCTCTCTCTCTCTCTCTCTCTTTCAGTATGTACCTTCCTTTTCCCCCTTTCCCACATCCTTCCCATCCAACCCCGTCCTATCTCTCTCTCTCTCTCTCTCTCTCTTTCCTGTTTCTATCTCTTCCTCTCCCTCCTTCCTTCCTGTTTCTGTGTCTCCCTCCTGTATATTATTTACCTAGTGGCCACGTGTGCCGCAATGTCTGGTGTAGTGTTTTTTCACTTACTGCATTATATACAGGGTGGTCCAATTATAATTATGTTGAACACCAGGGTTACCAGGTAGTCTCATTGCTTCTGGAATTCCTGGAAAAATGGGCTTTAAAAAGTTCTTTTACTCAACATCCCCACTTAACAATAAACTGTGGAATCAACTGTCCTTTACTATCTGTTGTTAACCCACTAGAAGGGGGAAACGTACATCACCTAAAACTCAGAACTACCTACGTGGTGAAATGAGTTATGAAATTTCTTACCTTAATGAGGATCGAACCCGCACCATCATGTTTACTAGGCAAGCCCTCTTTTTTTCACGCTAGGCCAAATTCCAGAAAGCATAATTAGATAAAGATGTTTGCATTCTTTTGTCCCTCATCTCTTTCCGTTTCATGTTTTATCTTCCATCTCATCCTCTTTTACATGCTTTTCTCATTTCTGCCTCTTCCTTTCCCTCTTCTTCCATTTCTGTCTCATTTATTGTTCTGCCTCTTCCTTCTTCACCTTCTCTTTCAATTCCATCTTGTTCTCCTCATCTCATCCCTTCTCTCTCTTCTCCTCTCTCGTCCACTACAGTCACACTTGTTCCTTCAACAATATGATATAGTGCAGTTTGGAGTTTTACTAGTTTTTTGTTCTTTCTTTTTTTTGTATTTTGTTATTTATGAACAACACCGAGGCAAAACTTTTTCTTTTGTTTTTGAAAAATAGTTCGAGTCCAGTAAATAAAGTTCTAAATAATAATGTTGTACCGTAATGTATTTTGTAACATTTTTGTCCAGTAACACTTGGGAATGTGGTTTCCATTAACCTCTTTGTCCCGTTGGTGAGGGGTTTGCGGAGGGCTTGGAAATCTCTAATTTCAAACAAGTTGCTGTGGATGCTGTCAGAGTGATCTCAAGAGTAGTTATTGTAGTAGAAGTACGTACATAGTAGAATGAAAACTCTGATAGAGTGACCGAAATGGTCGAGGTAGAACAAAACCTTCCTGTCCGTCCATTGTTGAATTTTCTATTCAAATTTTCAAATCAATACTCATTGTACAAACAGCGTTTGTACAATGTTAGTTGACTCTACTATTTTTAGTTGACTCTACTATTTTGTTAGTTGACTCTACTTAGTTGTTAGTTGACTCTACTATTTTTAATTTAGTTTGTTGACTCTACTATTTTTAATTTAGTTTGTCCTAGCTGTTAGTCTCCTTGATTGACAATAACTTTCGACTTTTCGACCAATTGAGAGATGAAATTCAAACACGACTTCCTTCCTTCCTAGAAATAGGGATATTTGCGAAATCATAATCCAAGCAAATCCGAATTTCTCTTCTGTTCCCAGTTGTGCCAATCTGCAAGAAAGACAAGGATGAAACGTTCGGCGCTCTCAAGCAGGAGACCGTCAGTCTGCGGTGTGAAGTGGACTCGAACCCAGCACCTCAGACTTTCTACTGGCAGTTCAACTCTGCCGGGGTCAACCAAGATCTGCCCGGGTCCAGGTCGACTAGCTTTGGGTCCGTGTCGATTTATAACTATACGCCCCAGCATGACATGGAGTATGGCAGTATAGACTGCTTCGCTGAGAACCATATCGGGAAACAGGTGGTGCCTTGCAGATACCAAATCGTAGCCGCGGGTGAGTAGAATAGAATATACTTTGTTTATCCTGCTGGGATAGCACTGAAAAGTCCCCTTTCCCCCGTAGTCTAACCAAGGTCCAACCGCAGTCCAACCAAAAAACGAAGAAAAAGACAAACTAGACAAACTTCTACCCTAGTTTGTCCTACCAATGAAGATATTTCAAATTTCGTCGACTACTAGTTTGACGAGGTTCATGAGGTCAAATTGGGCATAAGTGACCTTAGAAGTATGATCTTCTAGGGTTGTCAACTGCCAACTACATATTTAAAAATTTCAAATTCGGGTTGTCGTGACTGTGGTAAACCCAGAAAAAAATACTATCTTATTATATACCTACCTACAACATGCCTAAACTGCTTCGCTGAGAACCATATCGGGAAACAGGTGGTGCCTTGCAGATACCAAATCGTAGCCGCGGGTGAGTAGAATAGAATAGAATATACTTTGTTTATCCTGCTGGGATAGGACTGAAAAGTCCCCTTTCCCCCGTAGTTTAACCAAGGTCCAACCGCAGTCCAACCAAAAAAAGAAGAAAAAGACAAACTTCTACCCTAGTTTGTCCTACCAATGAAGATATTTCATATTTCGTCGACTACTAGTTTGACGAGGTTCATGAGGTCAAATTGGGCATAAGTGACCTTAGAAGTATGATCTTCTAGGGTTGTCAACTGCCAACTACATATTTAAAAATTTCAAATTCGGGTTGTCGTGACTGTGGTAAACCCAGAAAAAAATACTATCTTATTATATACCTACCTACAACATGCCTAACTAATATTACTCGTACCGTAGGTGATCTCGAGTTTGACACACATTTGCCTAGCCTAGGACATTTAGTTCTCACGTTTGCCCTTTATACTCAGATCTTTTGGATTCTCTAACCTCTAATCTCAACTTCCTAGAGATGTTCCCTTGAGCAAAAGCTGCTTTGACACACATTTGCCTAGCCTAGGACATTTAGTTCTCACGTTTGCCCTTTTTACTCAGATCTTTTGGATTCTCTAACCTCTAATCTGAACTTCCTAGAGATGTTCCCTTGAGCAAAGGCTGTGGTTTGGGTGTGAAGTTATTACATGCCTCTCATAAACACGTCACTGTACATTGCCATTACAAGATAGGAGCCCAACATCCCCGGCTACGTGATTTCCGCATATGCTACAAATTATACCCGTATACAAGATTTTTTTCCACATTTTTTTTTTTCCTTTTTTTACTAGAGCTAGAGAGAGGAGCGCATTTTATTTTATCGTTTGTAATAAAGTAGAATTTATTTTTGTTATTATTTCCACAGAGAAAGAGAGAGAGAGAGAGATATCTGTAGGTTTACAATTTTTTATGCTGCTTTTAATTTGAACTATTCTGTTCGGAAAGGAAATGGGAAATATTGGAAATTGTTACAATTTTTTTATGCTGCTTTTAATTTGAACTATTCTGTTCGGAAAGGAAATGGGAAATATTGGAAATTGCTGTAGGTAGGAAGGTAAAGGTATTTCGAGAATACCACCAGTATTGGGTACATATACCTACAATTTTTTTATGCTGCTTTTAATTTGAACTATTCTGTTCGGAAAGGAAATGGGAAATATTGGAAATTGCTGTAGGTAGGAAGGTATAGGTATTTCGAGAATACCACCAGTATTGGGTACATATACCTATTATACAACATCCCCGTAGACAAAGAAAATTGTTTACAATACAGTGACTACCAGGACATATTGTACGACTACACGAATTGTATATTATTTTCCATTTTTTCGTGCTTGTTCTTGATGAATTATGCATGATTTCGACGAATGGTGACGTGGAAATTAGGGTACACAAGGCTACGTAGAATTTGAAACAATAAACTCACAAAAAAGGGAATTTCGCCGAAATATAAAGAAACTTTTTGGGAGTTTTATCTTGGATGTTATACAACATCCCCGTAGACAAAGAAAATTGTTTACAATACAGTGACTACCAGGACATATTGTACGACTACACGAATTGTATATTATTTTCCATTTTTTCGTGCTTGTTCTTGATGAATTATGCATGATTTCGACGAATGGTGACGTGGAAATTAGGGTACACAAGGCTACGTAGAATTCGAAACAATGAACTCACAAAAAAGGGAATTTCGCCGAAAAATAAAGAAACTTTTTGGGAGTGCATTGATATTGGTATCTTCCTTGTCAGAGGTTGAATCTATATTTTTATTTGATCTCTTGGTGAGCTCATTCCGGGAGTTTTATCTTGGATGTTAAATTGTCATACTCCTCAAGTCCTCAAAGGAAACACATCTTCATAGCCATATCTTTTCTTTTGATTATCTTTTCATACCTAGTATAATCATCAGCATCACCTTATCTTTTTTTTTCTTTTTATCTAGTAAAATTATCACCATATTTCCTTATGCGAGCTGCATTTTGGGAGTTTTCTCTTGGATGTTAAATTGTCATACTCCTCAAGTCCTCAAAGGAAACACATCTTCATAGCCATATCTTTTCTTTTGGTTATCTTTTCATACCTAGTATAATCATCAGCATCACCTTATCTTTTTTTTTATTATTATTATTTTTTTTTAATCTAGTAAAATTATCACTACTTGCAGTATGTGTATCCGAGGGGCTCGCTCGAGATTTATTTCAGGAGTTCAGGAGAGAGTCTCCTCGGATATGAAGATGGGGTATCCTGGTGGGAGACAAAATGAAAAGACCATAATGTCAATGATAGAGTACCTATTTTGGATTTAGATGGTTTATACTGTATTTCCATATCTCTATTCCATGTTTCAGGGCGTCCCTTCCCACTACAAAACTGTACCTCGAACCACACGGCAGACTCACTACAAGTGTCCTGCATCGACAGCTTCGACGGAGGTCTCCCCCAAGTATTCCTCATGGAACTGGTCGAGTTACCCACGTACGTCACCAAATTCAACATCACCGTCAACCAGACGCCTCCGGAGTTCAAAATCTTCGGCATCGAGTCGGGCACTACCTATGAGATAAGACTGTACGCGGTGAATGCCAAGGGCAAGAGCGATCCTGTGATCCTAGAGACGGTCACGTTCAAGGGAGTGGCCAAATATTCAAGTAAGTCAGCCCGAACAGTTTCAACTCATCTTGCCAGCCTAGTTAGCTTGGTTGGTAGTGGAGCACTAGACTGCGGGATGGATTCCCGCTCGGGGTGGATTTTATCCTGAAAGGATAATGTTCGTTCTAGGAACTTCTGGCTTTCATATATATCCTGTCTTCCATCTCTGTTAGATTTCGGGATGTTAAGACCTTCGCAGTTACGTTAATATCTAAGTTTTAGTAGGTGAAATTTTCCCTGGACAAGATTCTTCAGTGGGTGAAAGGATAATGTTCGTTCTAGGAACTTCTGGCTTTCATATATATCCTGTCTTCCATCTCTGTTAGATTTCGGGATGTTAAGACCTTTGCAGTTACGTTAATATCTAAGTTTTAGTAGGTGAAATTTTCCCTGGACAAGATTCTTCAGTGGTAGCTTGGGAAGATGATCAGTCTTTTGTTGGACATCAAACCGAATACGAGTTGAATTTCCAAAAAGAATTGGAGGAGGAGGAATGTTTAATTGTGAAGCATACTTAAATGCTTGTCACAAATATCGTCCCCAACTATTACACCTAGATTTCATGACTGGACTTGGATTCGAACCACCAACCTCCAGCTCCAAAGTTCAACACGCCTCTGCACCACTGACGTTGATTTTCAAAAAGAATTGCATGCAGCGATGTGCCCGGAAACTTTTTCCCCATATCTGAATCCTCTATGGCTGTCCAAATATTTCCGAAGTTGGAGGAAAATCTGGGGAAGATTGATGAGCGTTGGGTTTTGTTTACACGTGGAGATCTCGGAGATCCTTTTCCTCATCATCTTTCCCGTCAGTTTTTGTGATACATTTATTATATTTGAACTTTACTATCTCCTATACAAGATGGGGAGAAAGCTGCTTCAATAGAATGCTGCGAAAAAAAGTAATGTGTGTGTGAAACTTATGAGAGCATGCACCTATTGGTGTTTGGATTCCTGTCTGTTTCTGGATGTCTGCTGTTCTTTACGAGTATGTATTCGTAGATTTCGTAGAAATAAACGCATCTCTCTGTGATTGGCCCCTCTGTGATTGGTCTGTCTTCACATTATTCCCTTCTGCTCGCGGGATTCATCTGTTGGAGCAAAGTATTATCCTTCTCAGTGCAATTAATAGTCCTTAAAAATGGACACGGCACAAGAGGGATCAAGAAGAGACCCGCCACAACATAACGTGTTGTCCACAAACGAAGTAAGTCAGAAACTTTCAACATGGCAACACACCCTGTATAACCTTTCACCTTTTTTTCTGCGAGCATTTATAATGTTCCTGACGTTTCCTTTTGTGTAAACCAGAACGGAAAGACTCGCATCCTCTTTCTCCTCTGGCAAATTTGGAATTATTTGTTTGTTGTAAATTTTCTTTCTGTTCGTCAGATGCTCGAGATGATTCATAGGTGTAAGCTCTTTTAGGAGGAGGGGTTTCTAATGTGTTATTTAAAGACGAGGTAGGATGATGTAAGGAAGTATGGAGGATATTGCATAGGTAATACCTATGCCATGATGTATGTGGTCAATACATCATTTACGCTATATTGAGTCGTAGTTTTTGTAGATTCATGTAAGCTCTTTTAGGAGGAGGGGTTTCTAATGTGTTATTTAAAGACGAGGTAGGATGATGTAAGGAAGTATGGAGGATATTGCATAGAGGTAATGATGTATGTGGTCAATACATCATTTACGCTATATTGAGTCGTAGTTTTTGTAGATTCGGTAGCATTTACGTTGAGAGGCCGAAAGAGTGGATTTTTTTAAGACAACTGGTTATGTTATTTCTACTGATATTGCTTCTGTCAGTTGTTTTAGGATTGAGAGAAGTCTCATCATTTGAATGCTTCTATACGCCTTCTGTAATGTTGTCCAGTTCACCAGGCATGTTGCTCTATCCTATTCCAAGTCCCATAACTTCAAATGTTCTGCTGGAAAAGACCCCATTTGTTTCACAGTTATTTCCCCTTTCTAATGTTTTTGCCAATTGTGAAAGTTTTCCAAGGGGATTAAGACAACTGGTTATGTTATTTCTACTGATATTGCTTCTGTCAGTTGTTTTAGGATTGAGAGAAGTCTCATCATTTGAATGCTTCTGTAATGTTGTCCAGTTCACCAGGCATATTGCTGTATTCCTCATTCCAAGTCCCATAACTTCAAATGTTCTGCTGGAAAAGACCCCATTTGTTTCACAGTTTTTTCCCCTTTCTTAATGTTTTTGCCAATTGTGAAAGTTTTCCAAGGGGGAAGAAGGCTTGCTTTGTTTTTGTTGTCTTTTTATTTTTATCTGGTGTTTTGGTCTAGAAACAAAAGAGATAATTTCATTAAAGTTAATGTAAAAAAGAAGGAAAAAATTAGGGGACATATTCCAACATTTTTCTTTTTTAATTTATAGTGGTCTCGTATTTTGTATTAAAGCTATTAGCATTAGCTTAGGAACAGAGGGAGGGGAGGCCTTATTTCTTCTTAAAATTACGTGGAAGCATAAAAAGTCCATATTTTTATGAGTTAGGTACAAGATATCTAATTTTGTTTCATGTTGAGTAATATATCAAAAAGGTGGCGGTGTATTTTATTTTGATGGGAACCAACAAAGTACCTTCATTCCAACTTCCAAATTAGGGTCTGAATTTTATTTCCAAAAGTTCACCTCTCTTAACTTTTACGGTTGGTTTAGGTAGGAAATAAACGACTAACAATTCCAACATTGGGAAGGCAATATTCTGGTAAAAGAACACTCAAATAAGCATCATTCAATAGGATAAGGAAAGTCGTGTGATGTTCACACCAGATTTTTTTAACATTGGGAAGGCAATATTCTGTTCTACAAAGGTTTGGATTGGGCTCTTTTTATTGAGGAGAAATAAATTGAGTGTTGGTATATTGGGAAGGCAATATTCTGTTCTACAAAGGTTTGGATTGGGCTCTTTTTATTGAGGAGAAATAAATTGAGTGTTGGTATAAAAAAAAGTAAAAAGGTTTCCATTTTAGATAAATTATACTTCACTAAAGTTGAGCCGTAAAATTTAAACGCTACAATATTTTATAGAAAGCCCATTCTGCCTAGGTACATTTGTTTATTCTATTCTATTCAGAGAGATCAAATGATATAGAGGTATACCTAAACGTTTATGGTTCTTATTTTTACTGGAAGTTGTGTATTTCTGTATAAATATTTTTTTTTTTGTAGTATCATCCATTAGGAGATTTTAGAGATTACCTATAGGTAGGTATACACTCAACCAAAATCTACCATTTTCCAAGTTGTATGTTCAATACCTACTTACCTATGGTTGTATTCTGGAGGCAATAGACTTGTTAGGGCATTACACTAAACTTGTAACATTGGGGCAATACGCCTTGTAACATTGAAAATTTGTGGACTCGGATACTTCTTCTTGCTATGAAGCCTGAATCTAGGTGCCACTGCAAAGCATGTCTTGTTTTAGGAAGGTACACCAAGTTTCATTACATTTCTGTTATTAGCCTTTGATTCACAGCTATCGATTGATGATGGGCTTTTTATAATGGATAATTCTGGTATATGATTTATATGATTAGGTGCAGGCAGTGATTATTTTTTCTTTTGAGTGGAAAAAACCCCTGACTACATCCGGTATCGAAATTTTAATCTAATAGGGTTTTTATTTTGATTCCCGATTTGTTCTTTAAAGTATCTTATTGTTTTACACCCCGGTCTGTGGTGCTCTGTTCTAAAAATAGATTTGATCGAATACATAGAGGGCTTTTATGTAAAGAAATGGGGATTCAACAACCACAACATTTTCAGAAAGGGAGGAAGGTAAAGGTATAGAGGCATTTAGGGTGCAGGTAAGAATATGCTGGATGGAAAGAATACCTCCACACTATGTAAATCATAGACTTCTAAAAATGCCTCAGGCCTGCCGCTAATTGGAAGCGTAGTCACGCCAATTTAGTAGCGCGGAGTCTGCCAGAAAATCCAAACCTATCAAAAAGATAGATATAGACCTCTCTCACTGGAGTCTCTCGATTTGGGCCCCCAGAGTGCGAGAGGTCGGTATCAGTTTCATACATAATTTTGGATTTTCAGTAGTCTAGTAAGGCTTGTAAACATATTTCAAACATGAATAGCATCCCATTTCACATTCAACTACATTTTTTGTTTTACTGACTTTTTTTCTGGCGTGTTAGTGTCTTCAAAGGAAACAAACCTAGTGTTCCAAGGACAATCCAAGCACATTTCTTACTTGAGAAAAGACCTTGGAATTCATTATAATATGATGAATTCTGCATCCTAACTTTCCATACTACTCATCGAGATTGGTCTTATTACAAAATTTGCTTACCTATCGAGATTGGTCTTATTACAAAATTTTCCAAGGACAATCCAAGCACATTTCTTACTTGAGAAAAGACCTTGGAATTCATTATAATATGATGAATTCTGCATCCTAACTTTCCATTCTACTCATCGAGATTGGTCTTATTACAAAATTTGCTTACCTGAAGGCTATATAATAGTGTAAAGTTTTCATTTCCTTTGTTTCACGTCTAATGAACTTTTGTTAATAAGTAACCCCGTTAACAGCCTTTAAACTTCCAGCCTAACCCGTTCTGTATGAACATCAAAGCTTCTTGTTATATTATGGTTTTATTTCCTCTATATAATAGTGTAAAGTTTTCATTTCCTTTGTTTCACGTCTAATGAACTTTTGTTAATAAGTAACCCCGTTAACAGCCTTTAAACTACCAGCCTAACCCGTTCTGTATGAACATCAAAGCTTCTTGTTATATTATGGTTTTATTTCCATGTAAGATGAGGCGAAATTTGCATTGGAACATTTTACCTAATTCCTTTTTGCAGCTCTCCCTGTTTCCGTTGAGGACCAGCCTAACCCGTTCTGTATGAACATCAAAGCTTCTTGTTATATTATGGTTTTATTTCCTTGTAAGATGAGGCGAAATTTGCATTGAAACATTTTACCTAATTCCTTTTTGCAGCTCTTCCTGTTTCCGTTGAGAAAGCACAATTTCAAATAAATGTGTGCAAATATTGGAAACGTGTATCATTATTTTCATGCTCCAATAAAAGCTTTTCCGACAGGAGAGAGAAAAAATTGAAGATTTCTGTTTACAATGCAAAATATACTAGAACTAAAGAAGGCCTCTTGTTTTTCAATGCCATATCGGATCTGGCAACACAATATGTTATAGGGTAGAGGGTAAATAGTACATTATAGGAGTTTGTATCAGGTATGGTATCAATATTGGAGTCAATGAAAAATGTAGGCCAATTTCGTATGCTCTCTTCTTCATTCGATGAATATTTCAGATCTTGAGTTATTGTTAGAAATAAAGTACTGCAAGTATCTACTTTCCGAGATATAGGTACATGTACCTGTCTTACAAGTCACTATGTTGGGTTGACCGAATTTATTGTACCTATTTACCTATTATTGTCGAAAATAAAATTTCAATGTAGCCAGCCTCGTTAGCTTGGTTAATAGCGCGTCTGCCTTGTAAGCGCTAGGCTACGGGCTCGTTTCCCGCCCGGGGCGGATTTTGTTATGAAGAAATAAGGTTCGTTCTCGGAACGGCCGGCTTTCTCCTATCCTGTCTTCCTTCTCTCTACGATTTCGGGACGATATAAGACCCTTACAGTTCCCTCTATCAAACATATAAAAAAATCTATTTCTCTGATTCCAGGCGCTTCGTCCGAACTGCACATGGACAGCTTCATGACCGCTCTGGTGACCTTGACCTTCTTCACGGTAATTCTCGTTCTCGTCATTATCTTCATCATCCATCGACGGCGGAGGAGAAAATGCCTCACCGAGAAGCCGAAACTTCACCTCCACCATCATCAAGACGGGGATGATGCCACGTCCGCTAATGGGGCTCTGTTGAATTTGAGCGTGAACAGCTCGCCTCATCCCCTGGTGAGGGCGAGTAGTCCCCCAGCCGAGGACTCGGATCCGGACATCATTCCCAATCATTATGGTGAGTGGAAATCTTTGTTTGGCTGAGGGACTTTAAACAGGGAAAATACCAGCCTGAATTTCCCTTGCTGAAGAAATAGCAAAGGTGCGACGGGCATCCACTCGTAAAATTTGTAGCCAAAACCAAATGTCAGCCCAAAGCAATCACCCTAGTTAGGGCTGATTGAGAGGCTGACGAAAAACGCCGACCCCGTCTGTACACGGGAAAAGGCTATAATAAAAAAAGAAGAAGATTATGGTGAGTGGAAACTTCAGTGGTGTAGGGGTTGTCTGAAAGGGGTTGGATTATGTAGGATAGAAGAGAATATCTCAGGCAATTGGCACGTCAATTGGGGAAGGACATTTGTGGCAAGCAGCGAAAATGGAAAATTCAGATCAGTGATTTGTGCTTAAAATAGGTCCCATTCTTATTCTGAACTAAGACTAAGAAGAACTAAGACAGAAGAACTAAAAAACAGACTAAAACATATAAAGCAGAGAACTCCAAGCACAAAGCTGAAAAACCTTCGACCGCGCCGGGAATCGAACCCAGAACCTCCGGCGTGCAAGTCTAGTAGTCTACCCAGTCGTCAACGGAGTTTGCTCATCGTTTTACTCTTCTGTTGGGGTTTCACCTTTTGGGCACTCGGAAATAATATCTTATTGTCCGGAAACACCTATGAAATACATGGGGCTCTGTTGAATTTGAGCGTGAACAGCTCGCCTCATCCCCTGGTGAGGGCGAGTAGTCCCCCAGCCGAGGACTCGGATCCGGATATCATTCCCAATCATTATGGTGAGTGGAAATCTTTCTCTGGCTGAGGGACTTTAAACAGGGAAAATACTCTTCTGTTGGGGTTTCACCTTTTGGGCACCCGGAAATATCTTATTGTCCGGAAACACCTATGAAATACACATACATATAAGACCTTGTTTAGACTCCTGTAGTAAAGAGCTTTTCAGTCTCATTTTGGCAGGATAAACACGGTATATTCTATTCTATTATATTGACGATCTCCATCTTGTTTGTCTTCAGGGAAACGGTCCACAATGAAAGGGATCGACAACGAGCTGTTCAAAACGCTCTCTAAAACCACCAGACGGAAGGAGAATGGCGTAGACATCGGTTTGACCAGCGGTGCCGAATCCGATGAGTTGGAACCCATGCTCATACAGGCGGTAAGTCCTTGTTAATTACTACATACTACATACTTACTGTTGTCTTTTACTTACACACTTACTTTATTCACACTCTGCACACAAAAAAGCCCATCATTGTTTTATTGCAGGACTGGGTTATTCTTCAGGTACAGCTACAGATAAACACCTATAGGTAGGTATATTAAAGATTTGATGTTTCAGAGCAGAGGTGGATGATAGAAATTGTCGTTGTAAAATTTCATGGTAAGGACTTGTATATTAGGACCTAGTCGAGCTCCTTGTGAGTATAAGAGGGTACTAAGCAGAATACTCTTGATGTCATCCCCTGACTTATCATTACTATGCAGTATGTCACATGAGAGGAAGGTTGTGACGGTTCCACAGGTGCCCTGGTGACCTAACGACACACAACGGTAAGAGAAATGTGGAACGTGGAGCAAACCCACCAATGTGTTTGAGTTTCCAGTCAGGTTTTCATCTTTTTTTGTTGGAAACACTCGGGACTCGGGACCCAGACAAAATTATAATTTGATTTTTATATGAATAACTCAGCTCAGGCTCTCGCAGTTTTAATGTCCCTTGAGAATTCAAGTTTATCTCCATAAAACTGAAATTTTCTTGTCAGCTGCTCGCCCCTCCTGTCTTCCCTGAGAAGAACTTTAAATTTCATTCAAACCCGTCTTCATGAATAGACTTTGAATTTTATGAAATTTATGCATTATCTGTATTTAATCAACCATAACTCTTGGCTGGAGATAAAACTCTAAACAATTTGAATGTCTCTTGCCCTGATGAGAAATGCCATGGGTTTTCCTGTTATGAATTGTGACTATTCCCTCGGGATGATTGCCTTCTTTATTGGTCGCAATATCGGAGATGAGGACTTTGATTTAATAATGGCTGTCTGTGTTTGTGTGGTTCACTATTTCCATTCAAGCAGACAAAAACGAATATAAATTGGTAACTACCTACATAAACTATAAATAGGTAAAGACAATAGGTTGAAATTCGGTCAATGCAGAGCTTAATATAAATTAATAATTCATAGAGATGTTAATTTGTATTTCATCGTTGAATACAATAATGTTATTATTTCAACCACAAAGCACTTTAAATTTCGAATATTTTGCACCATATAACTCGCCTGTACATGTTTACTAACTTTCCAACCCACGTATTTCTTACCTCAAAATAAAACTTGCGTAGGTACCTACTTTGGAAGAAAAACGAACTTACCAGAAAACGGAGAATCATGGTTTGAGAAAGCACACCTCATACTATCGTAAGTAGAAGGTAAAAAGCTTTTCGAAATAGTGACTCCATTATTTTCCCAGAGAAGTCCACAAGAAAACCACAAAGCATTCTTTTTGGAAAAAAAGTTTAAACTTGAAGTTTCGAGTAACAACTTTCAATAGCAAGCTCCTTGGTCGAACATAAATTAAACACTTTATAATACTTTACCTACAAGGAACTCTGTTGAATTATACGTTCCCCATACACGGGTAGTAAGAATAAAGCTGTCGTGAAATTCTCTTCGATCGATCAGAAATAGCCTGAGTGGGAAAAGTATACGTATACTACACTGTCTGGGTAGTAGGTAGACTAAGGTACCACAGACAAGATGTAGATTGCGGAGGAATGTTGATTCTGTTAACTGTGTTAACAGCGCTACGGTTCGTTTGATAAGTTTGTGGACTCGGATACTTCTTCTTGCTATGAAGCCTGAATCTAGGTGCCACTGCAAAGCATGTCTTGTTTTAGGAAGGTACACCAAGTTTCATTACATTCCTATTATTAGCCTTTGATTCACAGCTATCGATTGATGACGAGTTTGATAGGCTTTTTATAATGGATAATTCTGAGGTGCAGGCAGTGATTATTTTTTCTTTTTTTGAGGGCAAAGCAGGAGTGGAAAAACCCCTCCCTACATCCGGTATCGACATTTGAATCTAATAGGGTTTTTATTTTGATTCCCGATTTGTTCTTTAAAGTATCTTATTGCTTTACACTTCGGTCTGTGGTGCTCTGTTCTAAAAATAGATTTGCCATAGATCGAATACATAGAGGGCTTTTATGTAAAGAAATGGGGATTCAACAACCACAACATTTTCAGAAAGGGAGGAAGGTAAAGGTATAGAGGCATTTAGGGTGCAGGTAAGAATATGCTGGATGGAAAGAATACCTCCACACTATGTAAATCATAGACTTCTAAAAATGCCTCAGGCCTGCCGCTAATTGGAAGCGTAGTCACGCCAATTTAGTAGCGCGGAGTCTGCCAGAAAATCCAAACCTATCAAAAAGATAGATATAGACCTCTCTCACTGGAGTCTCTCGATTTGGGCCCCCAGAGTGCGAGAGGTCGGTATCAGTTTCATACATAATTTTGGATTTTCAGATTTTTCAGGTGGCATCGCGCGACTCCACGTTCTAAAAGTCACACATCTACGCTTCCACTGTGCGGTAGGCTTAAAACTTAATAAAATTTCAGTAAGAAAATAGCACGGAAAGTACAGTGTAAGTGTCAATGAAACTTGGTTATTTATTGTTTTAGTTCGACACCTAGTCTAGTAAGGCTTGTAAACATATTTCAAACATGAATAGCATCCCATTTCACATTCAACTACATTTTTTGTTTTACTGACGGTCTAGAAACAAAAGAGATAATTTCATTAAAGTTAATGTAAAAAAGAAGGAAAAAATTAGGGGACATATTCCAACATTTTTCTTTTTAAATTTATAGTGGTCTCGTATTTTGTATTAAAGCTATTAGCATTAGCTTAGGAACAGAGGGAGAGGAGGCCTTATTTTTTCCTTAAAATTACGTGGAAGCATAAAAAGTCCATATTTTTATGAGTTAGGTATACAAGATATCTAATTTTGTTTCATGTTGAGTAATATATCAAAAAGGTGGGGGGTATAGGGTAGAGGGTAAATAGTACATTATAGGAGTTTGTATCAGGTATGGTATCAATATTGGAGTCAATGAAAAATGTAGGCCAATTTTGTATGCTCTCTTTCTTCTTCATTCGATGAATATTTCAGATCTTGAGTTATTGTTAGAAATAAGGTACTGCAAGTATCTACTTTCCGAGATATAGGTACATGTACCTGTCTTACAAGTCACTATGTTGGGTTGACCGAATTTATTGTACCTATTTACCTGTTATTGTCGAAAATAAAGTTTCAATGTAGCCAGCCTCGTTAGCTTGGTTAATAGCGCGTCTGCCTTGTAAACGTTAGGCTACGGGCTCGTTTCCCGCCCGGGGTGGATTTTGTTATGAAGGGATAAGGTTCGTTCTCGGAACGGCCGGCTTTCTCCTATCCTGTCTTCCTTCTCTCTACTATTTCGGGACTATATAAGACCCTTACAGTGCCCTCTATCAAACATATTAAAAAATAAAAAAAAATCTATTTCTCTGATTCCAGGCGCTTCGTCCGAACTGCACATGGACAGCTTCATGACCGCTCTGGTGACCTTGACCTTCTTCACGGTAATTCTCGTCCTCGTCATTATCTTCATCATCCATCGACGGCGGAGGAGAAAATGCCTCACCGAGAAGCCGAAACTTCACCTCCACCATCATCAAGACGGGGATGATGCCACGTCCGCCAATGGGGCTCTGTTGAATTTGAGCGTGAACAGCTCGCCTCATCCCCTGGTGAGGGCGAGTAGTCCCCCAGCCGAGGACTCGGATCCGGACATCATTCCCAATCATTATGGTGAGTGGAAATCTTTGTTTGGCTGAGGGACTTTAAACAGGGAAAATACCAGCCTGAATTTCCCTTGCTGAAGAAATAGCAAAGGTGCGACGGGCATCCACTCGTAAAATTTGTAGCCAAAACCAAATGTCAGCCCAAAGCAATCACCCTAGTTAGGGCTGATTGAGAGGCTGACGAAAAACGCCGACCCCGTCTGTACACGGGAAAAGGCTATAATAAAAAAAGAAGAAGATTATGGTGAGTGGAAACTTCAGTGGTGTAGGGGTTGTCTGAAAGGGGTTGGATTATGTAGGATAGAAGAGAATATCTCAGGCAATTGGCACGTCAATTGGGGAAGGACATTTGTGGCAAGCAGCGAAAATGGAAAATTCAGATCAGTGATTTGTGCTTAAAATAGGTCCCATTCTTATTCTGAACTAAGACTAAGAAGAACTAAGACAGAAGAACTAAAAAACAGACTAAAACATATAAAGCAGAGAACTCCAAGCACAAAGCTGAAAAACCTTCGACCGCGCCGGGAATCGAACCCAGAACCTCCGGCGTGCAAGTCTAGTAGTCTACCCAGTCGTCAACGGAGTTTGCTCATCGTTTTACTCTTCTGTTGGGGTTTCACCTTTTGGGCACTCGGAAATAATATCTTATTGTCCGGAAACACCTATGAAATACACATATAAGACCTTGTTTAGACTCCTGTAGTAAAGAGCTTTTCAGTCTCATTTTGGCAGGATAAACACGGTATATTCTATTCTATTATATTGACGATCTCCATCTTGTTTGTCTTCAGGGAAACGGTCCACAATGAAAGGGATCGACAACGAGCTGTTCAAAACGCTCTCTAAAACCACCAGGCGGAAGGAGAATGGCGTAGACATCGGTTTGACCAGCGGTGGCGAATCCGATGAGTTGGAACCCATGCTCATACAGGCGGTAAGTCCTTGTTAATTTTATTACTACATTACTCTTGTCTACTACTTACACACTTACTTTATTCACACTCTGCGCACAAAAAAGCCAATCATTGTTTTATTGCAGGACTGGGTTATTCTTGAGGTACAGCTACAGACAATCACCTATAGGTAGGTATATTAAAGATTTGATATTTCAGAGCAGAGGTGGATGATAGAATTTGTCGTTGTAAAATTTCATGGTAAGGACTTGTATATTAGGACCTAGTCGAGCTCCTTGTGAGTATAAGAGGACACTAAGCAGAATACTCTTGATGTCATCCCCTGACTTATCATTACTATGCAGCATGTCACATGAGAGGAAGGTTGTGACGGTTCCACAGGTGCCCTGGTGACCTAACGACACACAACGGTAAGAGAAATGTGGAACGTGGAGCAAACCCACCAATGTGTTTGAGTTTCCAGTCAGGTTTTCATCTTTTTTTGTTGGAAACACTCGGGACTCGGGACCCAGACAAAATTATAATTTGATTTTTATATGAATAACTCAGCTCAGGCTCTCGCAGTTTTAATGTCCCTTGAGAATTCAAGTTTATCTCCATAAAACTGAAATTTTCTTGTGAGCTGCTCGCCCCTCCTGTCTTCCCTGAGAAGAACTTTAAATTTCAAACCCGTCTTCATGAATAGACTTTGAATTTTATGAAATTTATGCATTATCTGTATTTAATCAACCATAACTCTTGGCTGGAGATAAAACTCTAAACAATTTGAATGTCTCTTGCCCTGATGAGAAATGCCATGGGTTTTCCTGTTATGAATTGTGACTATTCCCTCGGGATGATTGCCTTCTTTATTGGTCGCAATATCGGAGATGAGGACTTTGATTTAATAATGGCTGTCTGTGTTTGTGTGGTTCACTATTTCCATTCAAGCAGACAAAAACGAATATAAATTGGTAACTACCTACATAAACTATAAATAGGTAAAGACAATAGGTTGAAATTCGGTCAATGCAGAGCTTAATATAAATTAATAATTCATAGAGATGTTAATTTGTATTTCATCGTTGAATACAATAATGTTATTATTTCAACCACAAAGCACTTTAAATTTCGAATATTTTGCACCATATAACTCGCCTGTACATGTTTACTAACTTTCCAACCCACGTATTTCTTACCTCAAAATAAAACTTGCGTAGGTACCTACTTTGGAAGAAAAACGAACTTACCAGAAAACGGAGAATCATGGTTTGAGAAAGCACACCTCATACTATCGTAAGTAGAAGGTAAAAAGCTTTTCGAAATAGTGACTCCATTATTTTCCCAGAGAAGTCCACAAGAAAACCACAAAGCATTCTTTTTGGAAAAAAAGTTTAAACTTGAAGTTTCGAGTAACAACTTTCAATAGCAAGCTCCTTGGTCGAACATAAATTAAACACTTTATAATACTTTACCTACAAGGAACTCTGTTGAATTATACGTTCCCCATACACGGGTAGTAAGAATAAAGCTGTCGTGAAATTCTCTTCGATCGATCAGAAATAGCCTGAGTGGGAAAAGTATAGATACGTATACTACACTGTCTGGGTAGTAGGTAGACTAAGGTACCACAGACAAGATGTAGATTGCGGAGGAATGTTGATTCTGTTAACTGTGTTAACAGCGCTACGGTTCGTTTGATAAGTTTGTGGACTCGGATACTTCTTCTTGCTATGAAGCCTGAATCTAGGTGCCACTGCAAAGCATGTCTTGTTTTAGGAAGGTACACCAAGTTTCATTACATTCCTATTATTAGCCTTTGATTCACAGCTATCGATTGATGACGAGTTTGATAGGCTTTTTATAATGGATAATTCTGAGGTGCAGGCAGTGATTATTTTTTCTTTTTTTGAGGGCAAAGCAGGAGTGGAAAAACCCCTCCCTACATCCGGTATCGACATTTGAATCTAATAGGGTTTTTATTTTGATTCCCGATTTGTTCTTTAAAGTATCTTATTGCTTTACACTTCGGTCTGTGGTGCTCTGTTCTAAAAATAGATTTGCCATAGATCGAATACATAGAGGGCTTTTATGTAAAGAAATGGGGATTCAACAACCACAACATTTTCAGAAAGGGAGGAAGGTAAAGGTATAGAGGCATTTAGGGTGCAGGTAAGAATATGCTGGATGGAAAGAATACCTCCACACTATGTAAATCATAGACTTCTAAAAATGCCTCAGGCCTGCCGCTAATTGGAAGCGTAGTCACGCCAATTTAGTAGCGCGGAGTCTGCCAGAAAATCCAAACCTATCAAAAAGATAGACCTCTCTCACTGGAGTTCCTCGATTTGGGCCCCCAGAGTGCGAGAGGTCGGTATCAGTTTCGTACATAATTTTGGATTTTCATATTTTTCAGGTGGCATCGCGCGACTCCACGTTCTAAAAGTCACACATCTACGCTTCCACTGTGCGGTAGGCTTAAAACTTAATAAAATTTCAGTAAGAAAATAGCACGGAAAGTACAGTGTAAGTGTCAAGTGTCAATGAAACTTGGTTATTTATTGTTTTAGATCGACACCAACAAATATTTGACAACTTACGTCGTCTCCGCTCGCAGCTATTTCTGTGGTTTTCGAATAATGTTCTAAAAGTCACACATCTACGCTTCCACTGTGCGGTAGGCTTAAAACTTAATAAAATTTCAGTAAGAAAATAGCACGGAAAGTACAATGTGAGTTTCAAGTGTCAATTCGACACGAACAAATATTTGACAACTTACGTCGTCTCCGCTCGCAGCTATTTCTGTGGTTTTCGAATAACGTTGTCTTTATGAAGGTATTTTCAATTATAACCATTTTACGTCTTTACAGCACTTGGTCGGGAAATTCATCAACTGAATTCCGAGAAATTCAGTTGTCATTTTCAAAATGAGAATATTGTGGTTTCAATTTTACAATCTCGTGGTTTCTCTCGAAAGACATCTAACGCCATACACCATTCATAGTGGTGAAGATGGTAATGAAATGAATGTGATTTTAATTCATTTATTTTTTATGTACTAGAAATGCCGACCCCACTTGAGTGGGAAAAGGTAAAGAAGAAGAAGAAGAAGAAGAAGCATTTACATAGCAATAATGAAGACATTTACATGAAATGAATGTGATTTTAATTCATTTATTTTTTATGTACTAGAAATGCCGACCCCACTTGAGTGGGAAAAGGTAAAGAAGAAGAAGCATTTACATAGCAATAATGAAGACATTTACATTATATTTATGTAAGTAGGTACCCATCTTAGAGACATTTACATTATATTTATGTAAGTAGGTACCTATCTTAAATCACGTGCCATTGTGTTGAGGTTATTGCATAAACTGTGGACTTTTCGTGAAAAACAAAGACACACTTAAAGGACCCAAGTTATATCTAAGTAGGTACTCTTTAGTCGTAAGAAAAATATTATTCGAGGCAGAAAAAATGCTTGGAACCCATAGTAATAACTGTTTCTTGCCTCAAAATGCAAGCCCCATCTTAGATCACGTGCCATTGTGTTGAGGTTATTGCATAAACTGTGGACTTTTTGTGAAAAACAAAGACACACTTAAAGAACCCAAGTTATATCTAAGTAGGTACTCTTTAGTCGTAAGAAAAATATTATTCGAGGCAGAAAAAATCCTTGGCTCGTATTTTGTATTAAAGCTATTAGCATTAGCTTAGGAACAGAGGGAGGGGAGGCCTTATTTCTTCTTAAAATTACGTGGAAGCATGAAAAGTCCATATTTTTATGAGTTAGGTACAAGATATCTAATTTTGTTTCATGTTGAGTAATATATCAAAAAGGTGGGGGTGTATTTTATTTTGATGGGAACCAACAAAGTACCTTCATTCCAACTTCCAAATTAGGGTCTATTTGTGGACTCGGATACTTCTTCTTGCTATGAAGCCTGAATCTAGGTGCCACTGCAAAGCATGTCTTGTTTTAGGAAGGTACACCAAGCTTCATTACATTTCTATTATTAGCCTTTGATTCACAGCTATCGATTGATGATGGGCTTTTTATAATGGATAATTCTGAGGTGCAGGCAGTGATTATTTTTTCTTTTTTGAGGGCAAAGCAGGAGTGGAAAAACCCCTCACTACATCCGGTATCGACGCCTTTGATTCACAGCTATCGATTGATGACGAGTTTGATAGGCTTTTTATAATGGATAATTCTGAGGTGCAGGCAGTGATTATTTTTTCTTTTTTTGAGGGCAAAGCAGGAGTGGAAAAACCCCTGACTACATCCGGTATCGAAATTTGAATCTAATAGGGTTTTTATTTTGATTCCCGATTTGTTCTTTAAAGTATCTTATTGCTTTACACTTCGGTCTGTGGTGCTCTGTTCTAAAAATAGATTTGCCATAGACATGGAATCGGTCATTGATGAAGTCATCATGGTGAAAAAATCCAAACTGGGCCGCAAAACTTCTTCCTCGGAAAATGAGGAAGTTATAGTAGTAGATTTAATAGTGGCCACTAGGGGGTAATAACTTTGAATTTTCAAATTTGAGTCGCATACATCATACATCTCAAACTTTCTCCATCGAATATAAAAAAACTAGTAAAATTTCTTCACACAGGAAATCCTTGGAACCCATAGTAATAACTGTTTCTTGCCTCAAAATGCAAGTAGAAAGCTCATTGGTGCAGGATAAAGAATGCATTGCAGAGAACAATAATAATGGCAGTGTAAGTACCAATTTTATAGAAAGCTAAGTGGCTGGTACCTACATGGCCTACATGACGGTTAGTCAGGAAAAGTAAATCGTTCTTAACCTTCGTTGTTTGACCTTTGTTTGTATAGTCAACTTATTGGTGCAAATAAATGAGGTCTTTTTTAAACTGTTGGCATAATGGGACTTTTAAACCCTTTTTGCATTGAAAATGTTTTATAACTTCCTCTATTATGAAAGCATAGAAAAACTCAATATTCAGTCCAACAATGTTTATATGGATAGTACCTACCTACCCAACTATGCACTGCATCATTAGTAGGTATTAATGATATTATTGTTAGGAATAGGCTTTAATTTTAACTATTTTCTCTTTTGGTTCTCATTTGACGGATATGTTCGGCGGTACTTTGTTTTTAATAATACTGAATTGTCTCCATTACTTATCCTTTTCTTTCCCTCTTCTATATATTTGAAATAAAGAGCCATATTTTCTCCTAGATAGGCAATATCAATAATAGTAGCTAATGTATGTAGGTATAATACTACTATAACTAGAACTATTAGAACTGGAGAAAGGCATCATTGAGATTTGTACATGATAGTATATGGAGGTACATTATACATATCTCAGTTTCATGACTTTGATGCCTCAGTACAGCTCTTTTTCTTCTTCTTCTTCTTCTTCTTCTTCCTCCTCCTCCTCCTCCTCCTCCTCCTCCTCTTTTTTTCTCCGTCTTCTTTACTATCTTCTTCTTCTTCTTTTTCACACAGAGGAGTATCGAACCCGTAACTTTTCAACTGTAAGCCCAATAGTGCAACATTCGACTCAGCGTGAAAAATTACAAAGGATAGACTATTCACATGCTTATTTGTCAATAGTAGGCTTGCCAAATATCCAAAATGTCGATTCGGGACGCGAATCCGCGAACATAATTGCCAAATCCGCGAAAATAATCGCAAAATCTGCGAATTCTCCTTCTTCTTTACTTTGCTAAAATATTACACCTGTTCTAAATCAAGGAGCCTCCTTACATCAACCATTACGATCATATTATAATATTCTCTCTCTTCTGCCTCTTTGGTTCTCTTTCACAAGGTCAAAAAAAAAAGGTAAAATTGTATAAGCCTCTTGTAGGTCCCTAAAAATAATCTATTAGGTACTGAATGTGAATTTCCTCGGAAGTCCATGAATATGTCTAGTTCCAAATATACGAAGAAGAATAGGAGGGGAGAAGGGAAGGATAGAAAAGTCCACCAAAAGGGAAAACAGAATATAGTAAAAATGCAAGCAGAAAGCTCATTGGTGCAGGATAAAGAATGCATTGCAGTGAACAATAATAATGGCAGTGTAAGTACCCATTTTATAGAAAGCTAAGTGGCTGGTACCTACATGGCCTACATGACGGTTAGTCAGGAAAAGTAAATCGTTCTTACCTTCGTTAGAAGTGGCCATAGTTTCGGAACCGCTTGAAGACATAAGGGGCTTAAACCCCAAAATTTAGTGTCAAAATCGACTGCGCTGAAATAGACCGTAAATTCTGGGCTTTCAGCCCCTCAAATTCTGAAGCGGTTCCGAAACTATGGCCACTAGGGGGTAATAACTTTGAATTTTCAAATTTGAGTCGCATACATCATACATCTCAAACTTTCTCCATCGAATATAAAAAAAACTAGTAAAATTTCTTCACACAGAAATGTTTTATAACTTCCTCTATTATGAAAGCATAGAAAAACTCAATATTCAGTCCAACAATGTTTATTATGGATAGTACCTACCTACCTTCCTATACACTGCATCATTAATAGGTATTAATGATGCAGTGTATAGGAATAGGCTTTAATTTTAACTATTTTCTCTATCTATTTTCTCTTTTGGTTCTCATTTGACGGATATGTTCGGCTGTACTTTGTTTTTAATAATACTGAATTGTCTCCATTACTTATCCTTTTCTTTTCTCTTCTATATCTTTGAAATAAAGAGCCATATTTACTCCTAGATAGGCAATATCAATAATAGTAGCTAATGTATGTATAATACTACTATAACCATAACTATTATAACTGGAGAAAAACATCATTGAGATATGTACATGATAGTATATGGAGGTACATTATACATATCTCAGTTTCATGACTTTCATGCCTCAGTACAGCTCTTCTTCTTCTTCTTCTTCTTCTTGTTCCTCCTCCTCCTCTTTTTTTTCTCCTTCTTCTTTACTATCTTCTTCTTCTTCTTTCTCCTTCCTTCTTCTCCTCCTTCTCTTTTTTTTCTCCTTCTTCTTTACTTTGCTAAAATATTACACCTGTTCTAAATCAAGGAGCCTCCTTACATCAACCATTACGATCATATTATAATCTTATATTATAAGAACATATAAATTATATACCTCTTCTCTCTTCTGCCTCTTTGGTTCTCTTTCACAAGGTCAAAAAAGGTAAAATTGTATAAGCCTCATGTACCTAGGTCCCTAAAAATAATCTATTACTGAATGTAAATTTCCTCGGAAGTCCATGAATATGTCTAGTTCCAAATACACGAAGAAGAATAGGAGGGGAGAGGGGAAGGATAGAAAAGTCCACCAAAAGGGAAAACAGAATATAAGGAGACGAGGAATGAGTACGAAAATAAAACAAGGGAAATTAAGAGGGCATGGGATCAAAAGTTGAAAGCAGCAGCTGCATTTTATGAACAAAGTAATGCGGAAGTTCTATATACCTTTGCAACTGCATTCTAAAATGTAAAACCGTAAACTGTTGGGTAAATATCAGCAAATGTGTAGGCAAAACAGGGTGCACTCAATAGTAAACAGATATAAATAGAACATTATAGCTTGCAACCTTGCAAACAAAACCTTTGAGCATGACTGTACTCGTATTGTATGGTTTTATTTGACATCAGAGAGTAAGCCGTGTTGCAAATAAACGAGGATTATGTTGTGGGTTAATTATTGGCGTCTCCACTATTGTACTATTGTAGTCAGTGGATGTGCCACATTCACTTGTGAATAATTTATCTGGAACAATGTCAAGGTTTTTGGTGTTCAATTAGGTATATCAAAGCTTTTGTTTGAAAAACAAATAATTTGAATTCGAAGAAGAAAAATCCTCCGGAAAGTTTTCAAAGTGAGAAAAGTTGGGCTTCGACCCAAGTTGTAAATTTCCCAATAAGCTCGTGAAATTGAAAGTTCGTATAAAAACATTATAACAACACATTCGCGTCTAGCATTGATAACTATTATATTTGGATTGGACAATGGATGCCTGTAATTGAAAGTATTGTTAAGAAGTAGAATTATTATTAAGTTAACTTATTATCATTCGCGTCTAGCATCTATCCCGTGCGCTTCGTGCTTTTTTTCCTCTCCCTTATTTTGTGTTTTTCAAAAGAAATAGTTGGTCGTTTTTTGTGATTTTTGTACCATTTTGCGAGTTAAGTTCCCCTCTTGTAGAGTATGTAAGTGATACCTAGATTCCTGCTGTACTTTCCGCTTTACATTGAACTTTTTTATTACATTTGAACAATGCCCTACCTTCCCATTTCGTTCAATTTTACGGTTGCCATGGCAACGCAGTGACAACTGTTCAGTCCTCCCGGCCGCTGCGATCCTCTCCAGTTCCCGAGTCCACTTTTCTTCTGTCAATTTACTAATTTCTCCCATCAGTGTTTCTTCCATCTACAAGTATGACGTCTACCTCTACCTCCTATTCTACCATTACCGCAGCTCCACCTTCTACCTCTACTGTGAAGACCGACTTTGTGAAGCTACCTAATACCCAATCCTCCAACCTTAGCTCTCCCCAGTCTTCTGAACCCCTAACTTTATCCAAGAAGTGTGCCATTGTCTTCCCTAATGTTGAGTCTATCCATGTGGACAAGTACTTCGTTGCTGT
>NW_007377961.1:96835-98452 GCF_000475195.1 Diaphorina citri | reverse complement strand
AGGGTACTTTGAAAAAAAAAAAAAAATCTTCGTCAAAGATGTACCCTACATAAATAAAAACACAAACCTGTAAAAATAGAACGCCTCAATGACGGAGGCGCCATGAATTTTTGGAGGCTTCAATGATATGGTCACTGGTCACATTTCCTTAAAAATTAAAATTAATTTAAAATTGCTATTTTTCTTATCACTTGTGGAGCTCAAGGGTTGAAGATAATTTGAAAATTCAACAACGAAAAAGTTAACGTAGGTATGAATATAATTTTGAGCTTTCAAACGTAGCTCTGAATTTGAGTCATACTTACTTATAAAATTTTTGAAAGGATTATCATGAATCTTTACATTATGAGATTTATATGGTAACTTAATGAAACTAAGTTCTCTGGAGAGGCTCGTAATTTTGACTTGCTTTCTACCTATACGTTAACCTCGCTATACTGATCGCTAATTTCTTACAAGTAGCACTCATTTGTCACATCTTGAAGCTGAGTACCTGCAATACCTACATCCTCTCCGAAATCCAAGCAGTGAAGCCCAGAGCCCAAAAAACTTTAACTCCTCACTAGCTATTCTCGATTTAGTCCTAATAAGCCGTTTGGATTTTTATTCTGTTTCAGGATAGCCCAATTCAAATACTCAAAGGACCTGAAGTGGTGACTGCACTGCATAGAATGCAAGAGAGTTGTATATAGTTGTCAAAATAATACTCTCAACGACTAGACATAAAATTTGTAAAGGTTCAGAAGTTTGAACTAAATTCTATTGTGAAATAAAATAAATTCAATTGTGACTGTTTTAACTATGATAAATGCAATGTATGAATAACTGTTAGACTATTCTTTGTTAATAGTTAACTATTGCGTTCTTGACCTCAGTCGTTTTTACGAGTCTGGTTGCTTTCTTTCTATTGTCATTTGTAATTCTATCATAGGTATCATTAGTGATTATGTCATTTGTTTGGCAGGACGATTATGCATTTTATTTTCATACTGGATGGACCCAATTCGAAGATTTCAAAGGCAAATCGACAAATAACTTCTCTGAATGTTTTGAAAACTACCTAAGTATCCCAGTATTCTGATAAAAGCATTCCGTACATCTTGTTACCTAATTTAATCGATTTGTTTAGAATCTGTCGGAAAGTATCTATTCTATTTCCAATATCTCTGAAGAGAATGCAGTTCATTTTCATTATTGCAATTAGCAATTTTAATAATTGAATATCATCGGTAATAACTTCATTGTTTATCATCGAATAGGTACCTACAAATAAATTTCGTAATGAATATTGATTTCTTGCTACCGGATATTGTGTAAAACTGGTTAAACAATTTCCATCAATAGGTATTTTTAATTTCCTCATCATTCAACACGGATAGTAGGCTCATTACCTACTATCCGTCATTTCAAGCTTTTTGTAAATAGGTAGGTGCTGTAAATTCTTTTGTCAATTCTTTTGATACTGCAAAACAGTTGTTACTGTTGATAGACCATTGATGTAGGATAAAAGACTGACTTCCAAGTTTTTTTTTTTTTTTTTTTTTTTTTTTATGGTTAATAAAAATTTAAGTATGGAGCCGTGATGAGACAGAAAAATTTACCCTTTTTACATCAAAC
>NW_007377961.1:76946-95334 GCF_000475195.1 Diaphorina citri | reverse complement strand
AAATCCGCGAACAAAATCGCGAAATCCGCGAACATAATCGCCAAATCCGCGAACAAAATTGCAAAATCCGCGAACATAATCACGAAATCCGCGATAACAAATAATTTGAATTCGAAGAAGAAAAATCCTCCGGAAAGTTTTCAAAGTGAGAAAAGTTGGGCTTCGACCCAAGTTGTAAATTTCACAATAAGCTCGTGAAATTGAAAGTTCGTATAAAACTTCCCGAAAGAACTGTAGGCCACTTTATTTATTTGCCGCAAATGGCCTTTGTTGCTAAACTGTGTAAAAATAAAATAAATAAATAACATTATAATAAGTGGTTTTGTCAATAATGCTCCATTACTCCGAGGAGTATAAGCAGCATTAAATTTCAAAGACAAAAGGAGTTCTTCGGGAATTTAGTGAAAGTTTGAAAAGTATGGGGGGGAATTTTCGTTCCTTAGAAATTTGAAACCTTCTTTTGACCAACTTTTGGAATAAAATCCGCAAAGACATGTTCAATATTATTATAAGTATTACCTACCTATAGTCTCCATTATCCTGTGGTTACATTGAACAGGTAAAGTTTTTCTCGACGTATCCAGGTGCCTGGGACAGGAATTTTGTGGGATAGTTTCAAACAACACTGGTGTTAGACACTATTGAGCGTGGTGTGTGCGTGGATGGGTGACTGACTGGAGCCTGCATCTTCACTTCTCTAGAGATTCCTCATCTCAAAAAAGATCAACTGATAAGAACTAATAATAACAATGATGAGATTAGTGGAGTTTTCCTTACCAGGTGCCTGGGACAGGAATTTTGTGGGATAGTTTCAAACAACACTGGTGTTAGACACTATTGAGCGTGGTGTGTGCCTGGATGGGTGTTGAGCGTGGTGTGTTCCTGGACTGGAGCCTGCATCTTCACTTCTCTATTGGTATTGGTATAAGTAGAGCCATCGGCTTAAATTACCGCCCTTGGTCACTGCGACCTGGTTAGATCTTTTGTGACATTCCCTTTATTTTTGCTAGAAGAGCCCTAGACTTCTTACGAAGGCCAGGGTTCTTTTAGGACTGATTTCCTTGACTTCTTTAGGTGTTATACTCGTAATAATCCTTGAGAAGTATAGCAGTCGTTTGTGAGAGGCAACACCACATTCACTGCATCTTCGTAAATTTTTACTCCCTTTTTTTGAGATCCTGTGTAAATATAATTTTAATTTTCTGCCTACTTCTCTAAGACCTGTCAACGTCAACAAAGAAAAATATTTACATTTTTCCTTGGAATTTTACGTACCTTTATTTTTATGTCGTTACCGTCACAAATTTCCACACATCTGACGTATGTTACCTGGTCTACAGGATAGTTCAATTCCAGAGTTATCCTTGGGTTTGGAATCATGAAATAATTGCCAGTGTTGGAATTTGATTCATTCAATGATACACCCGTTAGGTTCATGTACTCGTACTTTGAAGAAAGAGCTCTTAAAAATGTTCTATCAATTTTGGAGATATTCGACGGTTTTTTAGACTAAAATTTGGGTTCAAATCCTACTCAAGATCAGCAATAATATTTATTTTTCAAGAACAATACATGAGTAAAATACAACTAGGTATAAAAAATATTGTATTAATGATGTTTGTCCGTTGACTTGTCAATTATTCAATCAATAGCATGGACAAAATCGAACCAATAGCATGGACTCCTAGGTTTTCAATTTTCTTCTTCTCTTAGGTACCTACTTTGAAATGCCTACGGATTGCTAGTCATATTGCAAGGAGAAAAATACGGATACATGTTCATGCGAATAGTCAATCTTGTGTATTTTTTCACGAAGAATCTAATGGTTTAACTTGCAGCTCTATCCGACTAACAGTGAAGGAGTTATAGGTTCGATTCTTTCCTTTGTCAAAAAATAACCGTAAAATCTGGGCCTTCTGCCCCTTATGTTCTTTTTGTAGATTCTTTTCTTTGTCAATCGGTATAATTTTCCTTGTCTTTCTTATATCGTCTTCATTTCAGCGAATGGCATACGTACATTGAAAAAAGCTCCAGGATTTTGAATGCGAAAACCATAATAACAGTTCAGGTACCTATTGCAAGACGCGGTTACGTGTAACTTGTATGTTACATGTAACACGAATATGTTACATGTAACATTGATATTGTGCTGAAACAATGTTTATATTATCCTCGTGTACTAGTGTCTTTGGTGTGCACATAGCTAAATGTTTGGTATAAAATTTAATACATGCCATATAATGGAAAACAATGGGTCTTACAATAACGATACAATAAGTGAATTGCTGTAGAACACTGGTCGCAAAGAAGGAAATTTCAATGAATTTGACCTTGTAGATAGGAACTTGCAAAAACCTCTATTATAGGTACATGGGTATATTAGTCTAAATATACAATTTTTCTCACCATGTTCAAGGAACAATGGTGTTCCAAGCGAGGATATCACTGTGGCAACATTGTCCCATATAAATAAGGTAAAGGGGGTTGGACAATAGGACAATTTTGGCCTTAAGAAGCGATGATGTGCCAACGCACTAGAAATTAGAAGAAACTAAGTGCAAGTTTTTACTCATTATGTTTATTCCTTATCCTACAAGAAGCACTCAAAGTCCTACTAAAAAAAAACCTCCTTTCTCCGGGTTTTCTGCAGTTTATACGTACAAGGTCAAATTCGTGAAAATTCTTGATCCACTTCGTACAGTCAATGTTCTCCGCAAAGCAACAAAAATGAAAATCCTTACTTTGCCTCAAACCTTATTACCCAAAATAATACCTACGAGTTATGTTGCCCATAGCTATTTATTTACCTATACCTACCGAAGTACCGACCCACCTACTTATCTATGTACCTAAATATTTATCTAGTATCTACCAAACCCTGCTGGGCTCTTCAGATACATTATGAGCTCCTTCTCTCTACCTGGTGAGTGTGTGTGGGTACTAGAGAGCAAAGAGTGGGCACTATGGCAGAATTGAAGGTATAAATTATAAACAAATACACCTCCTCTGAGTGAGAATGGAGGAGGGAGAGGAGAGAGAAATTACGGCCTTCACAAGTGTAGACGAAAGTCGAGAGGAAGGAGTGTTTAAAGTTGCGCCAAGTGTTTGCCGTGTGTGGACCGCGGTCGATTAGTGCGGTCCGAAATCTGAATAGATGCTGTGAAAACTTGATTGCAAATGAATATAGATAGATCAGGCAGGGCAGGGATTCCCAGAAAGCTCTATTTTAGGGGATATAATTTTTCTTGGAATGAACGCACTAGAAATTAGAAGAAACTAAGTGCAAGTTTTTACTCATTATGTTTATTCCTTATCCTACAAGAAGCACTCAAAGTCCTACTCAAAAGAATCCTCCTTTCTCCGGGTTTTCTGCAGTTTATACGTACAAGGACTACAAGGTCAAATTCGTGAAAATTCTTGCTCCACTTCGTACAGTCAATGTTCTCCGCAAAGCAACAAAAATGAGAAACAATTATATGAAGAAAGACAACTCTCTCTCTCTCTCTCTCTCTCTCTCTCTCTCTCTCTCTCTCTCTCTCTCTCTCTCTCTCTCTCTCTCTTTGACGAAAATGCCGACTTTTTGGTTGACGATAAGGTCTCAGGAGTAAGTTAGAGTTTCCTCTATCAAACCTCTTTTTTAACCTCTCTCTTCTTCCCTCTCCCCCTCCCTCTGCCCAGTCTCTCTATCTCTCACCCAGTTTGCTCAGTCCTTTCTATACATAGATAAAAAAAAGCTCCTAAAGCTCATAGTAAAGCTTCGGTGGAATACCATTCTAC
Source organism: Diaphorina citri (assembly GCF_000475195.1). NCBI lineage: Eukaryota > Metazoa > Arthropoda > Insecta > Hemiptera > Psyllidae > Diaphorina > Diaphorina citri. The sequence goes on along the minus strand of NW_007377961.1, from coordinate 91,557 downwards.
CTACGCTAAAACACGATCCAATGACGCGAACATGTAAATACGCAGATGTCTCAAATAAAACTCTATTGATATTGTCTTCTTCTTTGATTTCTCATTTCTCTTCTATTTTGTTCATTTGTTTGGCCTTCTTTTGTTTTACTTTGGTTGCTTTCCACATTAAAAAGTCTTCGAAATCTTTTTCGCTTCATCCTTTTGTCGTTACCTAATATCGCCTATTATTACCCTTGTTTATTATTATTTCATTTAAATAATAAAATTTAAGAAGAAGAATATAGGTAGATACATGACAGAAGGTTAAAAAAATATGGGCATGAGAGGAGGAAAGATGAGAACCATTTGGGAAAGAAAATTGAGGCATTAAAAAGTGCACATGAACAAAGTGAGAGACGTAGGCCTAGGAAAATCGAAATATAGGTGCGAGAAAGGGTTAACAGAAAAGGAATGGTACACATAAAGAGGCAAAAAATAGGCAAGTTGACTGAAAAAATTGGCTGAATTGAAACACCCATCCTGTATAAATCGGAAAAGAAGAATAAGAAGAAGAAGAATCATGTTTTATAATGTAAAAATGTTAAAATAAACTCCCCCATGTATTGTATAGCTATATAAATTCATAATATGTACATACCTAAATATCTCTTGGACATATCTTCAATACTATAACTTCAAAGTTTCACTTGTACAATAATCTCTCGTCTTGTCCTTAATTTTCCTTTAAGAAAAATAGAAACCGAGAGAAATGTTGAGGTCATTTCAATAATGACAGTGATAGGTCATATTAGAATTCATTTCCATACAATGTGAAAGAGTCGTCTTATTTTGTAAATAGGCTATACTTTGAAATATATTTATTTGTTGTTACATACATAACTTTTTTTTAAAAGCTGTGCCTTTATTGTTTTATTGTCAGACGTTCTATTTCAAAACCTGGGGATCTGTGGCCTACTCCGCACTCCTCGCGCAGGACATTTTGACAAGGAGCGACATTTTTTCTGCGCATGGAGTGACAAGCCACGGCCCTATTCGATTTTAAGTCATCCGATTTTGATGACATTCCTGGGGATCTGTGGCCTACTCCGCACTCCTCGCGCAGGACATTTTGACAAGGAGCGACATTTTTTCTGCGCATGGAGTGACAAGCCATGGCCCTATTCGATTTTAAGTCATCCGATTTTGATGACATCGGGATGAGGAGTTCGTTCTATGAAAAGAGAGCCATTTTTCGACAGAAGTGTTCAAAAAGTCGAATCGTTGAGTCTAAAGCAACGCCTATTATTTAGAAATACAATGCAGCAAGTAGTAAGTACTTAAAAAATAGTCTGAAGTGGCCATTTCTATTGTCATTTGTAATTCTATCATAGGTATCATTAGTGATTGTGTCATTTGTTTGCCAGGACGATTATGCATTTTATTTTCATATATGTATACTTGATGGAGCCAAGGCAAATCGACAAATAACTTCTCTGAATGTTTTGAAAAAATTAATATCCCAGTATTCTGATGATAAGAGCATTCATTACGTACATCTTGTTACCTAAATTTCATCGATTTGTTTAGAAACTGTCGGAAGGTATCATTCTATTCTATTTCCAATATCTGAAGAGAATGCAGTTCATTTTCATAATTGCAATTGGCAATTTTAATAATTGAATATCAACGGTAATAATTTCATTGTTTATCATCGAATACAAATGAATTTCGTAATGAATATTGATTCCTTGCTACCGGATATTGTGTAAAACTGGTTAAACAATTTCCATCAATATTTTTAATTTCCTCATCATTCAATACGGACATTAATGAAATTTCAAGCTTTTTGTAAATAGGTACTGTAAATATTTCTTTGAGATCTAGAGTCTACGTCAATTCTTTTGATACTGCAAAACAGTTGCTACTGTTGATAGACCATTGATGTAGGATAAAAGAACGACTTCCAAGTTTTTTTTTCTCATTTGAAGAAAACAAGGTAGGAGTTGAAATTTAAAAAATAAAGTGGCACTGATGAAAACAAAATTGCTCGCTGTGTCGTCAAAGCAAAAAAATTCCGACCCCAGCTAAGAATAAAAATTTTGTCCCACGAGTACAGTATTAGGAGGAGCTTCCTTCTAGGAAAAGACCAAGGGGTCAATACAGGGCTCACAGAATTCGTAAAAGCCTTTTTTGTTGGAATTGAAACACAATTTTTGTCTAATTACCAAGTAGGTACCAAGTTATCAGGGAACATGGGTAACTTTGAATCTGAATTTTTTCACAACCTTGAAAAAGTAATCTATTACTAAGGCATTGAATTCGTAACCGAGGGGACCATTAATTTATTGTTCTATTTGTTCCTAGTAGCAACATAAAAGTTTTGCCCTTGCGGTTTTAATTTTATTTAGCACAACAAATAAGATGGAATGGAAGCAGTTGGAACACCCTGTATCTTCTTTTCCATGCCCGTATAATGCCTACTGCATTTGATGATCTTCCCCCAAGTCTTCTCTACTCTATACAGGAATACAGGTATATTTTCTACTGCTCTATCTACATAGGTATACAGGTATGTAGACGTTTAGAATAAATTATTTTTTTTTTTTTTTTTTTTTTTTTTTACAAACTTACATTTTTCATTTAAAGAAGACAAGGTAGGAGTTGAAATTTAAAAAATAAAGTGGCACTGATAAAAATAAAATTGCTCGCTGTGTCGTCAAAGCAAAAAATTCCGACCCCAGCTAAGAATAAAAAATTTGTCCCACGAGTACAATATTAGGAGGAGCTCCTAGGAAAAGACTAAGGAGTCACTACAGGGTTCACAAAATTTGTCAAACCTTTTTTGTTGGAACTGGAACACATTTTTTTGGTTGACCACTAAGTACCAAGTTATCAAGCAACATAACACATAACTTTGAATCGCTTTACCATCTGAAAAAACTAATCTATTATTAAGGCATTGGATTCGTAAACGAGGTTCGATTGGTTCAAATCCAAGTAGCAACATAAAAAGTTTTTCCCTCGCGGTTTTAATTTTACTTAGTACAACAGATAAGAAGGAATGAAAGCAGTTGGAACACTGTATCCTATTTTCCATGCCCGTATAATGCCTACTGCATTTGATGATCTTCCCTCAAGCCTTTTCTACTCTATACAGGAATACAGGTATATTCTCTACTGCTCTATCTACATATACAGGTAGGTAGACGTTCAGAATAAATTATTTTCTATTTTTTTTTACAGCTTGAACGATCCCTAGGGATAGAAGCGCTGGGAATTTGATTTATAATATTTCAATGTAAAACAATTTCTCCTCTGTTTTCCTATAGGATAGCTACTAGCAGTGTTATCTCACAATAGCTCAGCGGATATCTCATGTTTTTATAATGCTGCTTGCAATCGGTAAGCGTGTATGTAGTGGTTTCCACTGGTTTACCTGGAGCTGCCTACTAGCAGTGTTATCTCACAATAGCTCAGCGGATATCTCATGTTTTTACAATGCTGCTTGCACTCGGTAAGCATGTATCGTGTGTATGTAGTGGTTTCCACTGGTTTACCTGGAGCTGGACACTACTAGCAGTGTTATCTCACAATAGCTCAGCGGATATCTCATGTTTTTACAATGCTGCTTGCACTCGGTAAGCATGTATCGTGTGTAGACATTTATGTAGTGGTTTCCACTGGTTTACCTGGAGCTGGGCCATCAGTCATTTGATGTGTATCACAACGAGAAAGCTGTAAACAGATGTTACATAGAATACATACTAGTATAGTTAGGTAAGAGTATTTTCACGATTTGATCGTTGGGCTTCCGATCTACCGATCGATGCCTTCCTATATGATCAAAAGAAGGTGAGATAAGTAAGGAGAATACATACTAGTATAGTTAGGTAAGAGTATTTTCACGATTTGATCGTTGGGCTTCCGATCTACCGATCGATGCCTTCCTATATGAGAAAAAGAAGGTGAGATAAGGTCATCGAAAATTGAGGGAAGTTTTAGGAATATCTGATAATTTTCGAGTGAGTACTTTTTGTGTTAATAAATTCTTTTCTTTTCCTCCTCAATCTCCTCACCCTTTCTCATTTTACGTAATCGTGTTCCCCTTTCCCTATTTATTCTTCTGCGAACTCCTTGATCCTCTCCCATCTTGTCTAATATGTGCAGAATGCAGAGCACTGCTTCTAACGCTGCTGTCTGCTTCTAATGCGTCAGTCTGCTTCTAAGTAATGCTTCAAATGCTTCAGACTACTTCTAATGCGTCAGTCTCCTCTCCCTTTCTCATTTTACGTAATCGTGTTCCCCTTTCCCTATTTATTCTTCTGCGAACTCCTTGATCCTCTCCCATCTTGTCAAAAATATGCAGAATGCAGAGCACTGCTTCAGTCTGCTTCTAATGCTTCAGTCTACTTCTAACGCTGCTGTCTGCTTCTAACGCTTTAGTATGCTTCTAATGCGTCAGTCTGCTTCTAATGCTTCAATCTGCTTCTAATTCGTGGAGCAGGGCGTAGTAGCGCACACATCATATCCTAATGAACCGAAGTAGGGCGAAGTAGCGTGAGGGGAGACTTGTTTCAATTCTTTTGATGTAGACATTTTCTTGGAATTATTTATGTTTACTAATAGAAAATCTCTTCCAGATAGCATCGCAACGTCTTGGCTTACAAAGAGTCAAGAGATGGAGCTGATAGGGTTATAATTACAAGGAGGAGGGTAGAAGGGAGGAAAGCAAAAAAGACAGCAACCGTCCCTTTCATTTCTGATGATAAAAAAAAGCCAGCTCTCCTTGTTTGATGATATTCTTTCTAGGAGCTGATAGGGTTATAATTACAAGGAGGAGGGTAGAAGGGAGGAAAGCAAAAAAGACAGCAACCGTCCCTTTCATTTCTGATGATAGGAAAAAGCCAGCTCTCCTTGTTTGATGATATTCTTTCTGAGCATAATCATCTGTTCCTTACCCTATAATTTGCCTGATTGGATCATTAAAATCTTTTCCCCTTTATAATTTATTCCTTGAAATTATCTGCCTGGTATCTGGGTGGGAAATTGAACACGTGCAAGACGGGTAGGACATTGTCGGTGACGTCATGACAGAGGCGCCTAAAATGAAAAACTGAACGGGACGCCGGGACACCCCCTGAAATTCGGGACTGTCCCGGCCAATTCGGGACGTTTGGCAAGCCTAGTCAATAGTGTTGTTACCTACATTAAAACGATTTAACCAGTGCTCAAAAAGTCGAATCGCGGAGTCTAAAGCAACGCCTGTTATTTATAAATACAATGCAAGAAGCAGTACTTAAAAAAAGGTAGGTAAGTTTTGAAATCAACTGCGACCACATTTTAGGAACCGCTGCCGAACCATAAAAATCTGAAGTGGCCATAGTTTCGGAACCACTTCAATACATAAGGGGCTTAAACCCCAAAATTTACTGTCAAAATCGACCAAATCAACTCTGTGACCACATTTTGGGAACCGCTGCCGAACCATTAAATACTGAAGTGGCCATAGTTTCGGAACCGCTTCGGAACATATGGGGCTTAAACCCCAAAATTTAGTGTCAAAATCGACCAAATCAACTCTGCGACCACGTTTTAGGAACCGCTGCCGAACCACTAAATACTGAAGTGGCCATAGTTTCGGAACCGCCTCGGATCATATGGGGCTTAAACCCCAAAGTTTAATGTCAATATCGACAGTGCTGCTGAAATAGACCTTAAAATTTGTGGGTTAAGCCCCATATGTTCCGAAGCGGTTCCGAAACTATGGCCACTAGGAAGTAAAAATTTTAAATTCTCAAATTTACACCATTCGGGTCCACTAAGTATTCTTTCTTATGTAAATTTTGTCGAGGAATCGATTGGTGCCACTTTCAAGATCGTCCGACTTACAGTTAAGGAGTTACAGGTTCGAGACTCGGCGAATTCAAGAAAAAATACCCTTTTTCAAAAGGCTTTCAACAGTTTCTGTTAAAGATAACTATTTTGAGCTGTCAAAGAGTCATTCCTATGAGATTTTTCACGCCAAATCGAATGGTGCTACTTTGAACACTATCCAACTCATGGTTAAGGAGTTACAGGTTCGATTCTTTCCTGTGTCAATAAATTTTAATAATTTTCGAAAAATACGAAACAGATGTTACATAGAATACATACTAGTATAGTTAGGTAAGAGTATTTTCACGATTTGATCGTTGGGCTTCCGATCTACCGATCGAAGGAGCACTGCAGTTCTGCAGTTGCCTTCCTATATGATCATTCTTGGCCAGCACCTGAGAGCTATGTCTAACTGATGAGTTCAAATAAGAACGAAACGCGTCTTAGGCTGCTCTCAGGTGTTGGCTAAAAGGTCATCGAAAATTGAGGGAAGTTTTAGGAATATGTGATAATTTTCGAGTGAGTACTTTTTGTGTTAATTCTTTTCTTTTTCCTCCTCAATCTCCTCTAGTTTTGTATCGCTAGGTGTGCTCTGGTTCTGAGCCACTTCAGAAGCTTTTGAGACAGTGATTTATTGAACATTGTTGAGAGAGAGGAAAAAGTGAGAGAGAGGAAGGGAGAGAGAGAGAGAGAGAAAGGAGGGAAGAAGGGAGGGAGAGAAAAATCCATTCGTACTTTTGAGATAAGAGCTTCAGCCCAACTTTTTTTTATTATATTATTTTTAGGAAAAATAGATAATGTAACGTACTACACCTAGGTATGTGCTTGGAATGTTTTTCCTTTAGAGTTTTGGGTGCCTAACCACCTACACTTGTATGTACATACGTACCTTTGTAGTACCTCATATACCTAACTATGTTCCTACCTAGTTAGCCATAATTATTATTGTGCTTATTTATATTGCTCAAATACTTATGACCCGAGAGTCTCTTTACCCTTTATTTCAGCAGAAGGCTACTACTATTAGTGTGGTAGAAGTATCAAATTCCATACCTCATCCGGGATTGAACCGACGCCCTCTGGATTACCAGGCGAGTGTTGTAAAAAGTGGATATATTTACTGATTTTACTGTGATGATGTAAAATTGTAAAACATACAGAGAACAGAAACTTAGGATATGATAAAGGCGGATTTGTCACCATTAGGGAGTGAGAGAGAAAAAGAGAGCGAGAGAAAGAGAGAGAGAGAGAGAGAGAGAGCGAGAGAGAGAGAGAGAGAGAGAGAGAGAGAGAGAGAGAGAGAGAGAGAGAGAGAGAGAGAGAGAGAGAGAGAAATACACACACAAGTCTCTTTGGAAAATGTCAGCATGGTGTGCGGACAGAAAAAATCCGGATGTGAAAATAAAAAGAGAGAAAAAAAGAATAAAATGAAATGAAATGGAATTACAATGAAATGAAAAGGAATAAAAGATATACAAAAATATACAGGGTGTCCCTTGATGTAGCTGGATTAATGCGGTTCAAATGCGGCCCGAAGGACCAAAATTTCAGAGAAAATATGATGTATAAAATGAAATGAAATGGAATTACAATGAAATGAAAAGGAATAAAAGATATACAAAAATATACAGGGTGTCCCTTGATGTAGCTGGAATCAATGCGGCCCAAATGCGGCCAGAAGTGCCAAAATTTCAGAGATAATATTATGTAAAAAAATATTCAAAAATGCCAAATCCAAATAGCCTTACCAAGGTTTTTTTTTAATGCTTTCTCTCCGATATTGCCCTTGGTAAATGTCGCTTATACCTACACCATGAATTTTTTTACAACGTGACTTGGACTTGAACCAACAATCTCCAGATCCGAAAGTTCACCACAAATTCTACTTACTGAGGTTGGTAAAAAGACGTCTGATGACCTCTTTAGATGCAACAAACAAAATTAATTATAATTTGAAATAATGACCCCTTTTAGGAATAATAAAATAAATAAATTATCATTTGATTTATGTCTGCGTCACCAATAGCCTTACCAAGGTTTTTTTTTAATGCTTTCTCTCCGATATTGCCCTTGGTAAATGTCGCTTATACCTACACCATGAATTTTTTTTACAACTTGACTTGGACTTGAACCAACAATCTCCAGATCGGAAAGTTCACCACAAATTCTACTTACTGAGGTTGGTAAAAAAGATGACCTCTTTAGATGCAAGAAACAAAATTAATTACAATTTGAAATAATGACCCCTGTTAGGAATAATAAAATAAATAAATTATCATTTGATTTATGTCTGCGTCACTGCTTCACCCTGTACGTAGAAAAAAGAGAAGAATGAAATTTCAAGAATCGAGTTGGGGGACTAGTAAAGGCAGAAAGAGGAGGAAAGAGTAAGTATGAGTCATTTCGAAACTTTTCCCTAAAGTATTTTAATATAAAACATTCTTCTTCCAGGAATAATAAAGTTTTCAACTTGTCGACTTATCAGACTCGACGACAATGTCGACTTGACATATATTATATTGCTGTTTCGTATTCTTCCTCTGCTTCTTTTCGTCTTCTTGTCAAAAAATAGTCAAAGAGGGGTTTTTCGTAGAGAGGTTTGATAGACGAGACTGTAACTACTAAGGTCTTATCGTCCCGAAATCGAAGAGGGAAGAAGGATATAGGATAGGAAAAAGCCAGTCGTTCCGAGAACAAAATTTATCGGTTTAGGTATACAAGATATCGGTATCGGTTTAGGATAAAGTCCGCCCCCGGCAATCACATTGTCCTGATGTAGAGAACCCATTATTGTCATCAATACTCTATCTCGTCTTTGTCTCATTTTATTTATTGGTTTATTAGGGGAGAAGGGGGCAAGACGGGGCATGCATCATGTTTTTCAATTTATATTCGTTTCAATGATGTATTCGCGTATTTTATTGTGACAGGAAATGAGAGTTTCGTTCGTCTCGCTGTTTCATTTATTGACAAATCTTCATAAATTATTTAGTTCTGTGCCCATTGCCCAAGTGTTTCATTTCTGGATTGTGTGTTTCACTGAGTTCTGGATTGAGAAGAGGCTCATGCGAATCTACAATGTGCTTATCTTCTAAGTTTGGATAGCGTGAGATCCATAGAATTTTATTTATGTTTAGGACCACTTAGGTACCTCTACCTATTTACTTATGGGTTATGGGTAGGATCTTGCTGAGATTTTCTGTTTGAGGTGGGTATAAATAGTGCAGATATTGCTTATTCTCTACTTTCGAAAGAGTAAGAGAGGATCAGGGGAGAAGAGGAGTATGATGAAAAGTAGAATGAGAACGAAAGAAAGGAAGGGAGGGGAAGGGAAGAGAAGAGAAAAGGCGGAGAAAAAGATGTAAAAAGAGGAAGAGAACAGAAGGGGAATATGACGAAAAGGAGTATGAGAACAAGAGAGGACGAGGAGAAGTAGAAAGGAAAAGGAGGAAGGGAGGGGAAGGGAAGAGAAGAGAAAAGGCGGAGAAAAAGATGTAAAAAGAGGAAGAGAACAGAAGGGGAATATGACGAAAAGGAGAATGAGAACAAGAGAGGACGAGGAGAAGTAGAAAGGAAAAGGAGGGGAAGGAAAACGAGGGAAAAGGGAGGGCTGTGTAATTTTTTAATTGAATCCTGAGTACAAGTGTGGATGACACGTTATATTATATGATGACATGGGAGGAATAAAGCACGGGAAGTCGGGAACAAAATGCAATAATAATGAAATAATGTGCTCGTAATACAATATTCTCATTCTGTAACTGTAGATGTCTACACAGTATTTTGCACCCCTGGATTATGGGGTGAGGGAGGAAGGAGAGGGGGGAATGTCAGGGAGAGAGGGGAGTGGTAGGAGGGAGAAGGCAGAAGGAAGTTATAGGAGGGAGATAAAGACAAGTGGAAGAGAGGAGTGTGAGAATTAGGAAGAGAGGGGAGTGGTAGGAGGGAGAAAGGAGTGCTGGGAGGGAAGAGAAGACTTTTTTAATTGAATCCTGAGTACAAGTGTGGATGACACGTTATATTATATGATGACATGGGAGGAATAAAGCACGGGAAGTCGGGAACGAAATGCAATAATAATGAAATAATGTGCTCGTAATACAATATTCTCATTCTGTAACTGTAGATGTCTCCACAATATTTTGCACCCCTGGATTATGGGGTGAGGGAGAAGGGAGAGGGGGGAATGTCAGGGAGAGAAAGGAGTGGTGGGAGGGAGAAGGAAGTTATAGGAGGGAGATAAAGACAAGTGGAAGAGAGGAGTGTGAGAATTAGGAAAGAGAGGGGAGTGGTAGGAGGGAGAAAGGAGTGCTGGGAGGGAAGTGAAAAGGGGAGTGTGAGAAGGAGGAAAAGGGGGAGTGTCAGGGAGAGAAGAGAGTAGTAGGAGGGAGAAGGAAGTTATAGGAGGGACGTAAAGACAAGTTGAAGAGGGGAGGAAGAAGGGGGAATTTCGGGGAGAGAAGGGAGTGCTGGAAGGAAAGGACAAGTGGAGGGAGAGGAGTTTGGGAAGGAGGAAGAAAGTGGTAGGGGAGTGTCAGGGAGAGAGGGGAGTGGAAGGAGGGAGGAAAAGACCATCTATTGGAAGAGGAAAGTGTGGGAAGGAGGAAGAGAGGGGAAAGGGAGAGAGAGAGGATTGGTAGAAGGGAGAAGAGAGTGGTGGGAGGGAAGAAAAAACAAGTTGGAAGAGGAAAGGGGTGTGAAGGGGTGTGTAATAGAAAGTGACAAAACCTGGGAAAATGCCCATTTCCCATTTCTGAGAGCATACCAGTACCTATAACTACATAGGTAGTTATTACCTAGGTACACATATTGTTTTACGTAGGGAGGTACCTATAATAATAAGTTTGTAGATTGTAGGTACATATTATTAAGAACATTAGATACCTGTTTCTGCTCAGAGTACCTACGAAGGTATTTTCCTTTGCCCCAATAAAATGCTTCAATCTCTTTAAGTGAAATTTGGATCACAAAGGTAATGTACCTTCATATTCAGGTAGGTATTTAGATTTGAGTCTGACTGAATTATAAATTTACTCATCATTTATGACTCATAATTACGAAATACCTTACAAGTACCTCAGTTAGAAACACTTTCAAACATGGTAGCATCTTCTAAACTTTCATAATTAAAATAACTCACAAACAGTTTCCTTATTCGTCTTCGTTCTTTTCCTCGAATATGAAAGTGTAACAAAAACAACATCATGTTGTGTCCCACATTTGGGTGTGCGATCATAGAATGGATATCCATGGATACTGTTATTTTTCTCTTTTTGTTGTGAAAGAAATAATATGTGTTGTAAAAAATAGAGAATTGACCAATAAGGCAACATTGTGTATTGATCAGTGTCAAATGTGAGACAGAGGACTTCAGTAAGTTATCGAATTTAACACGGAGGCTGAGTATAAAAAATGTAACAAAAACAACATCATGTTGTGTCCCACATTTGGGTGTGCGATCATAGAATGGATATCCATGGATACTGTTATTTTTCTCTTTTGTTGGGAAAGAAATAATATGTGTTGTAAAAAATAGAGAATTGACCAATAAGGCAACATTGTGTATTGATCAGTGTCAAATGTTGAGACAGAGGACTTCAGTAAGTTATCGAATTTAACACGGAGGCTGAGTATAAAAAAGTAAAAAATGGCCTCTTCTAAGGAGACAGAAAATGTTTGGACTTTATCATTGCAAACGATTTCTTATTATTTTTATTATGTTTATTGTTATTATTCAAGAGTTTTGGAGAGAGGGAACAGTAGGTAGGTACCTAACTACAACTACTAAGGTCTTATCGTCCCGAAGGGGAAAAGAGAAGGAAGACAGGATAGGAGAAAGCCAGCCTTTCCGAGGACGATCCTTATCTGTTTGGCATAAAATCCGCCCCGAGTGAGAATCAAAATCACGATCCATCTCTTAAAAGGCAGGTGGGCTCTCCTCCAAGCTACCTAGGCTGGCTAAACCATCATTGATTTCCCCCTGTGTGAAAGTAACGTCGGGCATCATATTCTGAACGATTTTTTCTTTGGCATGAAGTAGGGGTGAAGGGAAAACCCTATAAAAATTTATGAACCTATTAGCTGGCCACGTCAAATTTCCCCCTCACCCAATGATTTATGTTATGGCGCGTTTGTCCCATTGCCGAACAATTACAATTTGTTGTGACGTGTTTCCAAAATTTGTAAATTTTAAGGATTTTTTGTAGGCGCCTACTCCCTGGTTATGAAATTTTTCAAGAAAATTGAGGCAGGACTTTTGGGCAGTCGGTCAGTTGTCCTTCAACTTAAGACGGGCTGGAAATATTCAAGCCCCAACTTTTACAAGGAAACGTTAAATACTCCTTGTGCAAAACTTTGAATATTTCTTTTGAGATAGCGCCGGGATAACATGCTGGGAAGTTTTTTGTTCTCATGTTATTATGTGTTTTGTATTATCCCCTAAAGTTTAAAATCCCCTCCAGTATTTAATTTGAACAAAACAGTCAAGAATTCACATTGTTTGTCTTTTTTTTTCGCAAGATGAAAGACTGTAAGAAAGCTTTGGAACTGGTAGTTCGTTGATGGGAAGTTTTCATTCAGAAATAAGGGGAATGGAATAAAAGGATCCGATGTTTTTTTGGTTAAAGACTAGGGTTTATCCAATGAGATCATGGTTTCGAAGAGCCAGCGCTCCAGACCAAGATTCGTGCAAGATACTCGTACCTAATAAGTAGATGATACTAAATAATAAAATAACCATGACAAATTCCTAGAATTTCATGTGTATTGAATCGTTCATTATTATTATTATTATTATCATCATCTTGTTTTTGCCGAAAAAAATTCTCGCATTTGCTCAGTAGGTATATCTAGTTAAGTAATTAGGATATACTGTATGGAAATTACTTTGATCATCATCGTATAGGTATTTTGCATCGTAATCTCATTTTTAAATTAGAATAGATTCAATTCTATTCTAATATCCACTGATGGGATTCAATTTTTGAAATAGGCGATAAAAATAATTAAATTAATGTTTTCCATATCCATAGTAAAAATTACCTATGTACAAAATTCATTTCCTTGTGTTTTCTGGGAGTTCCATTTTTTCCTAGTCCTCGCGTATGTCTAGGTACCTACATACCTTCATAGTGAATTTATACTCTTACAAAAGGATTTGTTTCAATTTGATTGATGTAATGCAATTATTCTGATGGGGATTGTCGCATCAGTCTTGTTTTCAATCATATTAATACCTACGAGCTACGTTTACGTACCTATATGAGTGCGTACCTACCTATGATGTACCTACGAGTATCTATGTAGGTACAATAGGTAGGTACATACTCTGTCATTTAATATTAATGTATTGAAATAATCTACCTACATACCTACTACATATGTGTGTCATTTCATATTAATGTACGAGTATTGTACTGAAATAATAATGTATCTTAGATAGGTATTACCTACCTACTACCTGTCTCTAGAGTCAGTTAGCGGTATGTTAAACTTTTTTTTAAAGAGGTTTGACAGAGGGAACTGTAACTGCTAGGGGGTCTTATCGTCCCGAAATCGAAGAGAGAAGGAAGACAGGATAGGAGAAAGCCAGCCGTTCCGAGAACGAGGATTATCCCATCAGGATAAAATCCGCCCCGGGCGGAAATCGAACCCGCGGCCTAGCGCTTACAAGGCAGATGCGCCACCAACCAAGCTAACTAGGCTGGCTAAACCGAGTTTAATCTCGGATTGTGGCCCAGGCCAAGAAACGGTCAAACTTTACAACATTCTGAAATTTCTTTATGGGATGTACCTATACATAGGTATCCTGTCTTGTTTATCACAAATCCTTTTATTCCGGGATTGGAAATAGTATTGGATAAAAAGTGTTCTTTAATCAAGAGAATAGAAATGTCTTTTTACTACACACGTGATTGTTCACCGGTTGCTGTCTTCAGGGTGTATTTGTCGGGATTCTTCAGGTTTGTCTCAGCCAGGATGTCACGTCTCATTATTGATCTTACGGCAGCAGTGTCGATGAGAATGTTACAATTTCGTTGGTTCACTTTTCCACGAATGATTAGGCTGTCATACATGCCACGCACACTACGAACATGAATGTTCTCTGGGCAACTTGACGGTTGAACTTGCCCACACTCCACAGGGTTGTCTGTCTCTGGCTTGCGTTGCCACGCACACTATGGACATGAATGTTCTCTGGGCAACTTGACGATTGAACTTGCCCACTCTCCACAGGGTTGACTGTGTCCGTCTCTCGTTTGCATTTCTGCTCCACGTCGCTGTACCGCTCTACTGGTGACTGGGACTGGGATGGATTGTCTAACTTCTCCTGAGTCTCGCTTCTGGTTGTTGGTCGCGAAAAGAACGTCTCGAAGCGGCGACGCTTTCGACAATCGCTCTGGATGTGACCTCTGGCGCCGCAGGTCCAACACTTCAATGAGTACGCAGAGTAGTTCCTCTTCTTACAATCTCTCCGGCTATGGCCTCTGGTGTTACAATGCCAACAATGATTTTCATCCTTCTCGTTCCGCCGGTCTGATGTAGAGTGGTGGGCCGCCTCGTCGGAAAATGTCACTCGTCGAACTGGAAGGGCGGTGCGGGATGCCTGCTTCGCTGCCTCATAGGTAAGGGCATACGCTAGGGCCTCAGTTGTAGTCTTCTTTCCAGCCAGACGGACTGCTAGTTGCAACTCGGGATCGGCTATAGCGTTCACAAAAGCATCATAGGCCATTAGATTCAGGAGCTCCGGGTTGCTATGGCTGTAAGA
>NW_007377961.1:73616-75482 GCF_000475195.1 Diaphorina citri | reverse complement strand
TAAATGCTTGTCACAAATATCGTTCCCCGATTATTACACCTAGATAAATTTTATGATTTGGCTTGGACTCGAACCACCAACCTCCAGATCCAAAGTCCAACGCGTTAACAAGTGCACCACTGAGGGAGGTTGGTTGGTGGAGGAGAAAGTAGAATAGAATTTACCTTGTTTATCCTGCTCGAATAAGACTAAGAAGTCCCCTTTTCCCCAGCAGTCTAAACAAGGTTTGTTTGTTTTATGGGTTTTGATGATATATGATTTTTTACTTTCTATTACCCTTACCTATAGGGAACCTATACAAGGTTACTTTCTATTACCCTTACCTTTAGGGAACCTGTACCTATAGGGAACCTATACAAGGTAATGAGAAAGTATTGCAATCGGTCCAAATTTTCAAAATCGGGAGATGGGTGGCCTTGAGTTGCAAAAGTACTCAAAAATCGTACGTAAAATGTTAAAGGAAAAAAAAATCGTATGTAAAAGTTTTAAAAATATTGTACGTAATGTTAAAAGAAATTATTATGTTTTAACTCGACCATTTTGCATTTGGTTTAGATGTTGTGTGTTCCGCTATAAATCCCGATGGCGTGGTCTGATTTTGATAAAATTTGGTACACATCAAGACACGTCGATCCTTGAAGACATTTTTATCAAAGCAGGACATTTTTCTAAATCGTAAATTTGTCGAAAATTCAAATAGGTACAAAGTTAAACAACAATTGTCGATATGAAAGGACGTTATTGTTAAAGTCTCAGCTTAGGCAAAAGAATCTGAGTGAGGTCTACAGTTCACAGAACCACTAGTTAAAATTGTACGTAAAAGTAAAAAATAAATCGTACGTTACATCTTCCTTTTTTATATGCTTATTTTTTTGGGGGGTCTTTAAACTTAAACAAGCAGGGTCCGTCCCTCCGGGAATTTTTTAAGCCCGTAGTGATTAGAGAAAATCAGTACCTATGTACCTACCTAATTTTTTTAATGTTCAGTTTATTATTATTTTTGATTTTTTGATTTTATTTTTATGTAATGATTTAAAATCAAGATTAGAGCCCGTTCTCCCTTTATTCTCAATATAATGTTCAAGTCACCCATCCATTTATTGGCCTTGCTCGGAGTAGCTTCACATAGATGACGCTGAAATCGGTCTTAAATTAACGACTGAAGTGTTATCTAAAACTTTCTCGCTTTGAGTTCATAGGTCGTCGCGACGAATTTCAAGATGAGAGCTCATTTGTGTGAGAAAATGTGAAAAAAATCCCGCAAAAACCAGTTTTTTTTGCCTTATGGTTTTCTGGACAAAATTTGCACCACCATTTTCGTGATCCTGGTAAAAAGACCTTTAATTTGATATATAGGTCGACCAGGTTTGGATAAGTCCTTCTATGGGGATAGACTGACAGACACCGAAGCGAATACAATAGTCCGTCCACTATACCTTTTATTATTAGTAATAATAAAGGAAGGACGGACTAAAGAGGTATAAGGGACGGACTATTGTATTCGCTTCGGTGTCTGTCAGTCTATCCCCATAGAAGGACTTATCCAAACCTGGTCGACCTATATATCAAATTAAAGGTCTTTTTACCAGGATCACGAAAATGGTGGTGCAAATTTTGTCCAGAAAACCATAAAGCCAAAAATCCAAAAAAACTGGTTTTTGGGGGATTTTTTTCACATTTTCTCACACAAATGAGCTCTGATCTCGAAATTTGTCGCGACGACCTATGAACTCAAAGAGAGAAAGTTTTAGATAACACTTCAGTCGATCATTTAAGACCGATTTTAGCGTCACCTATGTTAAGCTACGTCGAGCAAGGCCAATAAATGGATGGGTGACTTAAACATTATATTGAAAATAAAGGGAG